>NW_026880427.1:0-30349 GCF_032173495.1 Musca vetustissima
CATAATAATTTGTAAACACGATACAGGCCACAGTTATGGACCAATCTTCACGAAATTTTGCATGTAGGATGGGTTCTGGCCAATGAAGACCCCTATTGTTTTTGGAAAAGATCGGTTAAAATTTAGGGGATGAAATGGACCAAAAACATTATTTTTTTCGGTTTTCCTGGTCGCTCCAGATGCCGCAATTATGGCCCAAACACCGCGAATTTTTGCATGGAGAAGGTGATCGGGCCAGAGAATAAGCATGCATGTTTTGATAAAGATCGGTCAATATTTAGGGGGTCAAATGGACCCTGACTTTTGTGTGAAAAATCACAAAAATCACAAATTATTCTATGGCATATATATTTACTCTTGGAGGATGTAGACCCGAGGAGTTGATAGCATATCCAAGAGGAGTGGTTGGCCTTTAAATTGATACCAAATATAGTGATGTATCTACTCAGATGTGGAAGTTACAGTCAAATATTTACAGGTGCTTACGTATTCAGATATTATTTAGTAACCCATTACCACATTAGAGGGGGAAATATCGCGCTGATGGCTTTGAAATTTTTCATGAAGTTCCAGTTATGGTCAAGAACAACGCCTACAGTTTTTGGTGATGATCAGATTAAAATTTTGGGATGAAAAACTTAATTTTTTGTGTGTTTTCGAGTCGAGTATAATCCGAAAATCACAACACAACCCACCGTGAAGGTAATCTGGACAAGTAATTAGAAGGACTGTACTGAATATTCGAAAAAAGTAAGGAAGAGGAGTTGTTGACCTCTAATCGGACAAGAGGGGGCAAATATCACGAAATATTACTCAGACTCGGAATACACATCCTCAGAATGTTAGAGTTCGTGGTAGTTGTGTAGGGTATCGTATGGTCGGCTCCGTCCGACTATACTGCTCCGCTCACTGGTTTTTTTCTTCTAAAGCATAAGACTTGATTTGAAGACATTTTATATATACGCAATACATTAAAGATAATGAATTTCTATATACATCCTCTAACGATTGAGTTTCTACTGAAATTTGTCCCTGCTTTAATTAAAATGTAACATTTTGTTTTAATTCTGGCATGCATGGGTCTTTTAATTACAAACATATGGCATTACCACGCAGTTTCTACTGAAATTTGTGCTTTAATTAAAATGAACACTCCAAAATGATCGATTTTCGCACGCATCAGCAGAACCAGGATGATGGTTAATTGTTGCCACATCAAGCTACGCTGCCAAAACACTGCGTTATTGTTCACTTCATCTGTTAATCATATTTTTCGTTCGCCTCCGTATGTTGCCCAGGGAGATTCAACAATCATCCACGGTGCTAACGCCGTGGTTGCACACAATTCCAATGTCATTGTTGTTGTGTAAAAAATACATTGCTGTGATTTTATTTGTTTGTTGCTGTTGTTCATGTTCACATATTATTGTAGTAGTAGTGATGGTGGTGTTGACAGTGGTAGTAGTGAGTGCCAGATTTGTTGCAGCTATTATTGTGGCATGAAGTACCTATAGTGCGGTGGATTGATGTAGCCTGGATGCTGCACAGCCAGCATCATTATTGTGCCAGCAATGTGTTGATGCTGTTGCTGGCGTTGTGCGGGTCTTAGATAAAAAGAAGTGTATATTCGCCAGTTCTTTATTCTTGTTGTTGGCTTTCATGTTGTCGCATTAACTGCGTGTTATTCTGGTATTCGTAAAATTTAATTTCACTGCCATAACAATTCAGCATTTCCACCAATTCACTACTACCACGCTGTTGTAAACAGAAATGTTGGCAACAGACATTTGCAACTCGCGTCGTTTCGTATCATTGTGTGTGTCTGTGCGTGGTGTGTCTTTTGGTATGACTGAATGGCTGGCTGACGGGCTGCATGGTTGATTCTATGGGGAAACAGGCAAATTTAAAAACGATCCAATTATGTCCCCTGTCGTTTGTCAGACCCGTTTCTACCATTGTTATCCCATGGATCGGGTGTGAAATGGGGGGTAGTGTTGGCTGCTTGGACAGCTTGAAAAGAACTTGTATCCTTTGACTTTCAACATCGTCAATGCTGTGGTTATGGACGCTGAAGCTGTGTGGTCGTTGCTTGAATTATAAATTATGGTAGAAGCTTTTTATCTTCGTGTTATAGGTTGAGGTGGTCTGCCAGGATGTGGTGGTGGTGGTTATCGTCGTCATAGCCTTCATGCGTCTCCATTTGATGTTTCTTATACGGATGTGCGCGCAATTACATTATGTATTTGTATGTCTGGCAGTGTGTGTGTGTGTGTCTGTATGAGCGCGTATGTGTGTGTGAGTTTAAGTTTACACAAATCCGACCAACCATTTATTTTAATGTGTAATTTTTGACATCTGTCTTTTGCAATTAAATCATTTGCAATGGCTTTTGAAATGTTGAAAAAAGGAATTGAAGCAAAGGAAACATAAAAAACGATAGCTGTGATGGATAAAAGTGACCTTTACTTTATGCTTTTGAAATTTATTATCATTTAAAATAATTTAATTTTTTGAAATCACGAAAAAAATTACGAAGGAATTTTCAAGATCGCAAAGGATTGACACATTCATATCATGTTGGGAAACCTGTATAAAAGGGGAATTAAAAAAAAAACTGTAACGAAAGCACTAAGTCGGACGGGACTATGTGATATCCTTCAACACTATATGTATATTAAACAGACGCATCCTAACAGAAGGCCCATTAACATGAAATTGGATGAAGTAAAATATTGTGACCTTTATATAAATGTGAACCGACTTTGATCAATCCATAAACATGTCAAACATGACGTTTGTTACAATAGGACAAATTATGTAAATCGATTTAAATAAAATATCAATCGGGCACCATTGAATATTCTATTCTGAAAAAAAACATAAAGAGTTTGGTGCACCATGTACTTAAATCGGATGAATATAGATATGTAATTTATATCCAAATATGAACCGATATCAACGAAACTTGTCACAGTTTAGGTTAGACTAATTTCAGAACGTTTTTTTTCGTAATGTACATACTTTGGGTCCTAGTGTCCTACTTAACATCAAACGAAACTATATATGGGAGCTATATCTAAATCTGGACGAATTCCAACAAAACTGGACACAAGTTTGACCATACTATCTTAAGTACGTTAGCAAAATGTTGTGTCAATCGGTCTAACTTTGAGTCTTTGGTGCACCATTTTTAAATAAATGGACGAAAATATATATGGGAGCTATATCTAAATCTAACCGATTTCAGCAAAAACTTGACACATGTTATGTTATACAAACTTTAGTACGTTGTGCAAAATTGTGTGGCAATCGACCTAACTTTGGATCTTAAAATCGGACAATTTTCACGAAACATGACACACATCATTGTAGTCTCAATTCAGTACGCTATGCTAAATTTCGTCCAAATCGCAACATATATAGGGAGTTTGTTACAACATTTACATTAAGGGAACCCCCCATTCCGGATTTTTTATTTTTAAGATTTTAAATGGGCTGGTAAATGAATACCAATGCTTGTTAAGGTTTGTAACTTTGCACATTAAAAAGGAAGAAAAATAATTTACAAAAAATATTTGTTGTTTTGTTGTTGTTTTTTGTGATCAAAGAAATGTCCTTATTTTTGATGGCGGGCATGATAACTCCTCACTGGAATATGGGAGTCCGAAAATTCCAACGGTGTTGGAAAGAGTACATGTCTGGCTCTCGTATGAACTAGGATTATTGACTTCGCACAACAATTAACAAAATGGCGGAACTTTGAATTTTTTTTTGGAAAATCGCCTATTTTTCACCACAAGCTAAGTTAATAAATAAGGATGTTCTTCACCGATTGGCTCTATCCTAGTTCATACGAGAGCTATATACTCCAAGAGAAACGTGTCAAAATTTGGAACCGATTGGATTATTAGTTTTTGAGTTATCGTGCCCGCCATTCGCAAAAGAGAAAAATGCGTTTAAAGTTTGAGAAGCCCTTTAGCCGTCACTTGATTCTGACAAATTTTGTAGGGACATTCTTGAATTAGTGTAGATTCGAATTAAATCAAAACAATTTTTCACCCCGAGAATGGGGGGGGGGGTTCCCTTTAAATCGGACGAAAATATATATGGGAGCTATATCTAATCTGAACCGATTTTCAGGAAACTTAACCCACATCATTCTAGTTTCAATTCAAATTTCATGCAATTTCAAATGTCATGCAACTTGAAAGAGATATATAGAGACTTTGGTAAACCATTTACATTAAATCAAGCGAAAAATATAAGGGAACTATATCGAAATCTGAACCGATTTTCACGAAACTTAACACACTTCATTCTAGACTTAATTGAGTACGCTATGCCAAATTTCGTGCAAATCGAATGATATATAGGGACTTTGGTGTACCATTTACATAAAATCGGACGAAACTATATATGGGAGCTTTAACTAAATCTTAACCGATTTTCACGAAACTTGACAGACATCATTCCAGACCTAATTAATTACGCTGTAACAAATTTCGTGCAACTCGAAAGATATATAGAGACTTTGCGCACTATTTACCTAAAATCGGAGGAAATATATATAGGAGCTATATCTAAATCTGAACCGATTTTCACGAAACTTAACACACATCACTCTAGACTTTATTTAGTGCGCTATGCCAAATTTCGTGTAAATCGAAGGGTATATAGGGAGTTTGGTGCCCCATTTACCTTAAATCGGACGAAACTATATATGGGAGCTATATCTAAATTTGAACCGATTTTTACGAAACTTGGCAGACATCACTCTAGGCTCAATTCAGTACGTTGTGCCAAATTTCGTGAAAACAGAAAGATATTTAGGGACTTTGGTGCACCATTTACATAAAATCCGACAAAACTATATATGGGAACTATATCTAATTCTGAACCCATTTTCTCGAACTTAACACTTAACGTGCCAAATTTCGTGCAAATCGAAAGATATATAGGGCCTTTGGTGCCCCATTTAACTTAAATCGGACGAAAATATATATTGAAGCTTTATCTAAATCTGAACCGATTGAAACTTAGGACACATAATTCTAGACACAATTTAGTATAGGGGAGACTGGGGCAACTTCGGCATCGGGGCACCTTCGGCAATCGCGTTTTCGATATGAAGCTCTCACCGTACATCACTAGTTTCGATATATAGGTATCGAGTATCGAAATAAATAACTTACACAAAGTTTGAAATTTCTAGGTAATAAGCTTATTTAGATACATGGGTTTTTGCATTTTTATAGATGTTTCTGTAATATTTCAATTCCATTTCGTAAGTATTTCGTGTAAAAAACTTTTTAAATTTTTAAGACAATATTATTAAAAAGTGGTTAACTACGATGTGTATTATTATAGAAATATTTAAAAATGTAATGTTTTACAAAATTGATCGAAAAAAATGAAAAAAAAACTATAAAAAGTACATTCGGGGTACATTCGGCATCTTAAAGAGGGGCACATTCGGTCATATACAGATAGTGCAATATTATTTCCTTATAATGTTTTTGAGTTTGTCTTTAAAAATAATCCTTTAATCTGGTTCGAAATTACATATATAAGACTAAACGTGCTTGTATTAACAAAAATGCGATAGAAAACCCCTATTTCTGATAGTGTGTGCGATTTTGAGATTTCAACGTCCGCCGCTAGAAATATAGCCCTAAAATTCAAAAATTGTGTCGCGTGTTAAAACCAAATAGAGCTTTTAGAGGATCAGAATTTCAACCAGACTGATAGCGATGACAATTACCCGGCTATGACTATGGTGCCGAATGTGCCCCATCAAATGCCGAAGCTACCCCGGGTTGGGGCACATTCGGCGAATTTGACTTTTTTTACAAAACTGTAAAATTTTTTAACTAATACTATTGTTTTATATCTTTTTGGTACTATTTTTTATAATTAAGTGTCTGAGGACAATAATCAGCCATAAAGTTCTTATATATGTTGAATAAGTACTGAGATATAGAGCTCTAAAAAAGTGCCGAAGGTGCCCCAGTCTCCCCTACTATGCAACATTTTGCGCAAATAGAAAGATATATAGGGGCTCTAGTGCACCATTTACATAAAATCGTACAAAACTATATATGGGAGCTATATCTAAATATGAACTGATTTTCACGAAACTTGGCAGACATCAATCTGGACCAAATTCTATGCCAAATTTCATGCCAATTGAAAGATATATGGGACTTTTGTGCCCCTTTTACCTTAAATCGGACGAAACTATATACGGGAGCTATATCTAAATCTGAACAGATTTTCTTCAATTTCTATTGGGTTCGTTCTTGTGCCAAATAAGTGAGCTGTGCCAAATTTCGTCCAAATCAGATCATAAATGCGACCTGTACATTGTTTACAATTTAACATCTACAGAAGGACGGACGGACATGCATAAATCGACTCAGAAAGTGATTCTATGCATATTCTCAAAAGGAACCATGTATCTATCTCGATTCCTTTTGCCTGTTACAAACATATGCATAAAGATATAATACCCTGTACCAACGTGTGGTGAAGGGTATAAAAACCATGAATAATTTCTCGCGACATGATCTCATATGAATTATATGGGTAGCTAGTGAGGTTATGGGCCACGGAAACGTCAAAATTCTTTGGAATCGCGAGGGGACTGGGATAATCACAACAATTATATGGGGAGACCCAACCAAGGGAGGACAAACATGACATAACAGCCTGCGGATGGGAGGGAAACAACTGGTGTAGAGCCTGTGGAAACGACTGTGAAACTTTAGAGCATTTCCTGGGCCAGTACCAAGCCTTTTCAAACTTTCGAATCCAATTTCTAGGAAATGACACCTATCTAAGGAGATGTGAATGGAAAAAAATGATGGACTTTACTAACAAACATAATTCCTAGCCGTTAAGGACTTCGGACTTTCTTCCTTCTCTATGGCGACCAACAAACCACTTGCAGGACATGTGTTGGTGTACACCAACCCTCTTTTCAACCTAACTTAAAACTAAGAACATTTTTCCGACTGAACAGCTTAAAATAATCTATCCTCCCATTTGCCTGTAAAGTGTTTTCAATACCCAAACACTTAAGTTCATTGGGACACCAACGTGTTGTTAAGCCTAAAAAGATCCCACTAGCCACATAGTTATGTTACATCTGATTGTAAATACTACCTTTCCAGCAATGAAGTACATTATACAAATTGTAATTACATATTCACATAATGAAGCATTTCTTTCCTAGTCACGACAAGGTCATGTGAACGATGTGACGATGTGGTAACAAAGAGCCTGCCTTTTTTCAAATTTGAATAACATTTCTTGTTTTGTTTTCTTTTTTTGGTACTTTATTCACTAGATCTTTTGTGTCCTTGTCAACAAAATGTATCTATGGTCTAAGGATTCAATGGCAATTTCTTCCTTGTTTTCTTTGTGTTTGTGTTCTGTTGTCAGTAGCAAGGATATTCGATGATAAAAGATATGCAAACAAATTGAGTGATCCTTGTAATAAAATACCATGTCCAATTTAAATTGTTTTATTTGTTGAAGTGAAGTTTTTCTTCGAGGTGTTGTTGTAATTATTGTTGACATAGGATAATAGAAATACGGGTCCTTTTCTATATATAGGAGCAAATAAATAAGCAAACACTTATAAATACCAGATATACATTATGTGTTGGAGGCAAAAAGTGTTGGGGGATTTTTTTAAGAACAACCCACAAACAAGGCAATTTTTCAAAGAATTATAAGACCAAGAAGAAGCTTGAATTTTTACATGTCTAACAAACCAAGAAGCGAGGATTTTTAAAAGTCATTTTTGGATGAACCACCAAACCAAGAATCGTGGATTTTAATGGACTAGTTAAGCAACAAAGTTCCACTTCTTAGTTCGATTTTTTTGAAAGACTACTTAAGCCACTAACAGTGCATTTTTAATGTGTTTAATGTTGATTTGTATACCCTTCACCACACTGTGGTACAGGGAATTATGTATTTGTGCATATGTTTGTAACAGGCATAAGGAAACGAGATAGACCCATGGTTCCTTTTGAGAATATGCATAGAACCACTTTCTGAGTCGATTTATGCATGTCCGTCCGTCCGTCTGTATATGTTACATTGTAAACAAAGTACAGGTCGCATTTATGATCCGATTTGGATGAAATTTAGCCCAAGTCACATATTTGGCCCAAGGACGAACCCTATTGAAATTGGAAAAAATCGGTTTAGATTTAGATATAGTTCCCATATATAGTTTCGTCCGATTTAAGGTAAATGATATACCAACGTCTCTATATATCATTCGATTTGCTCGAAATTTAGCATAGAGTACTGGATTCGGTCCAGAATGATGTGTGCTATGTTTCGTGAAAATCGGTTCAGATTTAGATGTAGGTCCCATTAATAGTTTTGTCCGATTTAAGGTAAATATATAAATATATATGATTGGATTTGCACGAAATTTGGCATATAGTACTGAATTATGTCCAGAATAATGTGTGCTAAGTTTCGTGAAAATCGGTTCTGATTTAGATATAGCTCCCATATATAGTTTTCTCCGATTTTATGTAAATGGTGCACCAAAGTCCTTATATACCTTTCGATTTGCATAAAATTTGGCACAGTGTACTTAATTAAGTCTAGAATGATGTGTGCTATGTTTCGTGAAAATCGGTCCAGATTTAGATATAGCTCCCATATATATTTTCGTCCTATTTAAAGTAAATGGGGCACCAAAGTCCCTATATATCTTTCGATTTGTACGAAATTTGGCACTAGGTACTGAATTGGGCCAAGAATGACGTGTGCCAAGTTTCGAGAAAATCGGATCAGATTTATATATAGCTCCCATATATATTTTGTCCGATTTAAGGTAAATGGGCCTTCAAAGTCCCCATATATCTTTCGACTTGCACGAAATTTGGCATAGGGTACTGAACTGGGTCCAGAATGATGTGTGCTAAGTTTCGAGAAAATCGGTTCAGATTTAGATATAGCTCCAATATATATTTTCGTCCGATTTAATGTAAATTGTGCACTAAAGACTCAAAGATTGGTCGACCCGCACACAATTTTGTACAATGTACTGAAGTTACTATAGCCTTTCGTGTGTTAAGTTTCCTTGAAATTGGTTCAGATTTACATGTAGCTCCTATATATACTTTCGTCCGATTTTAAGTAACTGGTGTACTGAAGACCTATAGCTAGGCCGATTGGCAAAACGTACTGAAATTAATATAAATTAATCTCGGGCAAGTTTCCTTGAAATCGGTTCAGCTTTAGATATATCATAGCTTCCATATATAATTTCGACCTATTCATGTTGTTGTAAATACTCAATGGGTGCTTGATTGATATTACATTTTAAACAGTGAAGCATACCAAATAGCGTGCGTAAAGTATGCTTAAAGTCTATTTAAAAAGTATGGAATAAATTGCAGAATGGCATGTGTAAGGATTGATGTTAGTCGGTTTACTTATAGATAAAGATGGCATTTTAAGGTTCGTTCAATTGCATGTCAATGTTCGTTCGAAAAGACGACATCTGTAAAGATACATATGTAGAATAGCCCCAAAGTGGTGAAGGGTATCATATAGTCGGCCCAGTCCGACTTTACTACTTTCTTTACTGTCGTTTTGTATGTGTATGTGGGAATGTGCTGTACAATAAGAACCCAATATACAATGAAAAGGAAGGAAAGGAAGGAAAGAGTTCGAACGTAGATCCTTAGAGCAACACAAATGTTGTCAGACCACTTAACGTTCTGAGCCATCAACACACTTACTAAAAGGTTGCGCAAAAACATGTGTATACCATGGAAGCAATTGTAGTTGTTGTGGATATATTATCCATCGCTACAACAAAATCTGGACCGTTTCTAGAATGAAGACAAATGTCGAACCTTGACAAATTTGAATTTAATTCGCATATGCAAAGTTCGGATCAGGGCGAAATAAATACAAGTTATATAGATACGACTTTTTAAACCACATAGCTCAATATGCCTGATGAGCCGCTTAACCAACGGCGAAACGCGTCGCATAATTGTGGGTACGAAGGTTCTTATCCTGGCTTTCCTTTTCATTGCAAAACTTATCATTAAGATCAACTCGAACGAGTATAAATAGTTCACTTAAAATTTAATTCAAATGTTAATGTTTAATTCAAATTCGCAAGACAAAATTCCTATAACCAAAATATATGTGTTTTACTTGCGTTTACTTTTGAAACCACGGAAAGAACAACCTTGTATATAACAGTAGATTACAATAAGAATCTTCGGAGTATCTCTTGTATGTACCAAAAGTTGTGAAATGTATTATATAATCAACCCCGTCCAACTTTTGGAACTACATGTCTGTCTTATTTCCTTTGCATTTTACAACGAAATGAATAAAGACTTAACACCCTGCACCACAGTGCGCATTGTGGTATAAAAAGAATTCAGTCGGGCCGAATTTTTTAATGCCCTTCAGCAGAACAGCGAATTTAATAAAATATGGCTTAAAAATTGTGGAAAATGTAGAAATTGCTCTGGGCGTCCCATATTAAATTTCCAATGTATCTCCCAGAAAATTATCACAGGTTATAAAATATGGATGAGCTTTACAATCACTATAGTATTTTAACTTTATACGTTAAAAGCTGTAAGCAACAGAATTTGTTAATATTATACAATTCACAATATCAACTGTTTAATGATTTAAAATACTTGTTGATTTAAAGGGAAAAAATTAAAAATTTACCATGTTACCATAAGATGAATTAAAGAAAGAACATTCGCAACATGTTTATCCATGCATCGTTGCTCTTCGGTAAACATGTTTCTAACCTAATTTTTTACAATGAAAAAAAATTGAAGTTATTATGAGTTTGCGCATTTGATGTATAAGAGTTGCCTGACACTCTTCTACTAGAACAAAAAACGGAGCAAATAAAATAGAACGGCAAAAATATTTTTAGTCGCCAAATGAACGAGGCATAAGAAGGATGTTTTTTCTTGTGCGTTACGCCATTAAGGTGAGGACATTGTGAACCAAAAAATCATTAACACGTATTTTGTGTACAAAATTGGCATGGTTAAATGCAGATGAAGGTATACAACAATAATTCTACCAAAGTACTGTTAATAATTCAAGTCAAACCAGTAAGGAAAGTATTAAAGTCGGACTCGGCCGACTATATGATACTCTTCACCACTTTGAGGATATTCTACATATTTATCTTTACAGATGTCGTCTTTTCGAAGGAACGTTGACTTGAAATTAACGAACCCTAAAATGCGATCTTTATCTATAAGTAAACCGACTAACATCAATCCTTACACATGCCATTCTGCAATATATTCCATACGTTATTTGGTATGCTTCACTGTTTAAAATGTTATATCAATCAGGCACCCATTGATTATTTACTTTACAACAACAACATGAATAGGTCGAAATTATATATGGAAGCTATGATATATCTATATCTGAACCGATTTCAAGGAAACTTGCTAGATATTAATTTATATTAATTTCAGTACGTTTTGTCAATCGGCCTAGCTATAGGTCTTCAGTACACCAGTTACTTAAAATCGGACGAAAGTATATATAGGAGCTACATGTAAATCTGAACCAATTTCAAGGAAACTTAATACACGAAAGGCTATAGTAACTTCAAACATTGTACAAAATTGTGTGCGGGTCGACCAATCTTTGAGTCTTTAGTGCACAATTTACATTAAATCGGACGAAAATATATATTGGAGCTATATCTAAACCGATTTTGACGAAACTAAGCACCCATCATTCTGGACCCAATTCAGTACCCTATGCCAAACTTCGTGCAAATCGAAAGATATATAGGGGCTTTGGAGACCCATTTACCTTAAATTGGACGATAATATATAGGAGCTATATATAAATCTGACCCGATTTTCTCGAAACTTGGCACACATTATTCTGGACCTAATTCTGTACTCTATGACAAATTTTGTGCAAATCGAAAGTACTTTGGGGCACTATTTACATAAAATCAGACAAAACTATATATGGGAGCTATATCTAAATCTGGACCGAATTTCCCGAAACTTGGCACACATAATTCTGTACCCAATTCAGGGACTTTGGTGTCCCATTTACCTTAAATTATAAGTGACTTGTGCCAAATTTCATGCAAATTGGATCATAAATGCGACCTGTACTTTGTTTACACCTACAGACGGACGGACATGCATATCGGTACCATGTGCCTATATTTAGTATACCCTTTGGGTTTTAATACACGCATGTTTCAATCAAATTGGCTGTAATTTGGTATTTTGGATATTTGTATAACACATCTCCGTGCTAAAAATTTTTAATATTAACCGAACTTAAGGGCAGCCCTCACATCTCAGTGCTAAAAATAATTAATATTGACCCAAGTCGGTATTATAGACACATTTTTTAACCGAATTGGCTGAAATTTGGTATTTTGTATTCTCATTGGCTGGCAAAATTCATTACAAAAAATCAAGTAAGGAAAGATCAAAAGTCGGACGGAGCCGACTATATGATACCCTTCACCACTTTGGGTACATACAACAGATTCTCATAGAACTACATAGATATTTGAACTAATTTAAACAACCCATACACATACCATTCTGAAATCTATGAAAAATTGCATGTTCATCGGGCAGACTTAGATTCTTTGGAGTGGCATTTGTATGAAATCGGGCTATATTTAAATTTGAACCGATTTACAATATTTAGAGTTTGATGCACTATTTACAAAAAATCGGGCCACATATGTGGCCTTGAGCCAAGTAAGTCATGGCCATATCCATTATGTTCCAGGTAAGGTAGATATTTTGAATGTCATCCTCATGCCGGAGGTTACATAAATCGGCTTGTCCGAACTTAATATCTTTATACCCCTCACCACACTGTGGTGCAGGGTATTATGTATTTGATCATATGTTTGAAACTTATGAGACATTCTGAGTCGATTTATACATGTCCGTTCGTCTGTCTGTATATGTTAAATTGTAAACAAGTACAGGTCGCATTTATGATCCGAATTGGATGAAATTTGGCACATCTCATTATTTTGGCCCAAGGATGAACCCTATTGAAATTGAGAAAAATCGGTTCAGATTTAGATATAGCTCCCATATATTGTTTCCTCCGATGTTGAGTAAATGTTGCCCCAGCCCCAAAATATGCCCAATTGACACACAATTTTGCACAACGTACAGAAGTTACTATAACAAATCGTTTGTCAAGTTTTATTGAAATCGGTTCAGATTTAGATGTACCTGCCATATATATTTTTGTCCGATTTTAAGTGAAGAGTGCACCAAGGCCCCAAAATATGGACGATTGCAACAAAATTTTGTACAACATACTGAAGTAGGTATAGGTTAAGGTGTGTCAAGATTTGTTCATATCGGTTCTGTTTTAGATATAGCTCCCATATATAGTTTCATCCGATTTTCAGTTAATGGTCCACCATAGCTCCAAAATATTGCCGATTGGCAGAAAATTGTGCACAACGTGCTGAAGATAGTATAACCTACGGTGTGAAAAGTTTCCCTGAAATCGGTTCAGATTTCGATACAGCTCCCATATATAGTTTCGTCCGATTTTAAGTAAATGGTGCACCAAAGACGCAAAGTTAGTTGCTATAAGAAATCGTGTACTAAGTTTTATTGAAATCGGTCCAGATTTATATATAGCAGCCATATATATTTTCGTCCGATTTTAGGTGAAGGGTGCACCAAGGCTCTAAAATATGGCCAATTGGCACAAAATATTGTACAACGTACTGAAGTATGTATATGCTAACATGTGTCAAGTATTGTTGAAATCAGTTCTGGTTTAGATAAAGCTTCCATATATAGCTTAATCCGATTTAATATAAATGGTGCACGAGAGACGCAAAATAAAGCCGATTAACACAAAATTTTGTACAACCCTAAAGTGTGGAAAGATGTTGAAATCGGTTGGGAAATAGATATAGCTCCATATGTATTTTCGTCCGATTTTAAGTCAATAATGAACCAAAAACCCAAAATAAGGCCGATATATAGGATACAGATCGCCATTACTTCCTTTTAGTCAAAATACGCCTTCATTACTTCTAGCAGGAATAACCATTTTAGTTGATTATGCCTTTAACTGTCATCTGAAGATTGGCTTATTTCGAAGGCCTTCTATCTTCGTTATATCGTAGTATCCTTATTATTCGACCTTTTCGGATTAGCTGTGACACACAACAAAACAATTATAGGGACATTTGACAAATATTACAAACATTTGCTTGTAAAACATATTTGTTTCTAATATACGATAAATTCTATTTAAACAGATAGACAAAATACACCTCTGACATACTCTCCCAACAACATTGTTATTGGATTTTTGCAGTTAATTAAAAAATGACACGCGTTAATTGCAATTTGAATGTGACAGCTGCTGCAATATCAGATCCTTGAAATAGTCTTTCGCTCTTCGTGTGTACTTTCGCTAATTGAGTCATCTCAAGTGCTATCCTTTATTTTTCTCGCCTTTTTCAAGTAGTTCTTACTGGTACTTCGTGTCGTGGATGAACAACCACAAGAAATGTAGCCAAAATTATGTAATTAAGGAGCAGCAGCAGCAGTGTGTAGCAAGTTGTAGTATTTGCCTGTTTTTCATTGAATATCATCATGTTGTAGCGTTGCTTACATTAAATTAATTAAGCAAAAAAATTTAAACACGCCTTACTGGCACTCATACTCTCTCTCCCTCTCTTTCCGCTGCTCTTGAAATAATTGAATAAACATGAACGAACTAAAAGAATGTTGATATCGCAACTACTGCTACTACTTAGCGCAAATAAATAAAATTACTTAAGTCCAGTGAAGTGGGTTTACACAGCAATTGAGTAAATAATATATGCATGCACTTAAAATGTAATAACAATTGAAAATAAATATTGAGGGTTAAGTGTGATATGTTGGAATTAAATATCTACAAGTAGATAATTGTAAAAGTAACTCTTTAGAAAAAATAATACATATAACTGTGTTCGTATGCGTATGTTCAATAGGACGAGTCCTATTGAAATTGAATTCGTAGAAATAAATGAGCCATACAAAATTTCATTCTAATAAGAGATGTTATGCGACCTGTTCGGATAGAAAAACTGATTCTACGTGTATACTGAAAATCTATATATGTAAAAGAGTTGCGTTATAAGTGACTGACTGATCATCAACGCCCAGACGATACGTGTAAAGCTAGAAACTTGAAAATTGGCATGTAGGAGGGGTTGGTGAGTAGGCGTGTGATAAGGCGGGGTATTTGGTACCTAGCTTTGTCTATGACGAGCGAAGTGGTATGTGTGAAAAAATTTTGGAATTTAGTACTAAGAGGTACTAAATATTATATTTGAATGGAATCGGTAGAGATACATATATCAAACTTTGTATGTAGCTTAATATATTAAAACAAGAACGACGTGACAAAATATTAGTTGGCTATTAGTACTAAAATTGTACTAAAAGGTACTAAAACTATATTATTAAATACTTATCTGGAAATTGTATACGGCGGTACAGGTGGATATATAATTTGGTACATAGCTTTTTGTATGAAAAACAATGTTTGCGCAGTTTTGTTTGAAATTAGTTCTTACGGTTCTAAATATTGTGTACGACAGAACGTGTAGAGATAAAGTGCTGACATTTTGTATGTATAACACCTATGACAAATTAAATATAATGCGTATAGTTTACATTGGAAAAGTACAGACAGATGTCCTATTTTTAGTATTTATAACAAACTATAACAAATAATGTTTTATGGACATATTTTTCCAAAATCTGAACTACAAATTATGACAGTTACATGAAATATAGTTTCCAACCCAACATAGACCTATACTACAGCGAGTGATTTTGTGAATTTTACAAATAAGTGAACTAAGGCACTGAACAACGCAAGTACTGAATTGCTTACACTTTTAAACGCAAATGTTTCTAAGATTTCGACCATAAAAGTACTGTTATCTATTTCTAATGGTGTTTCCAACCCCACTGCCGCGAATTCCGATGTAATGAATGGATCTTTATGTAGAGGATATACCAAAAAATCTCTAATAAGGATGTTATATTACAAATTCGTCTATAATGGTACACATGTACTAAAACGTAATACATTACTAATAAATTACCGAAAGAAACAACAAGTTAAAAAACGTTGCATTGATGGAAATAGTGCACTTTCAAAAAATATAAAAGTAATATAAGAAGAAAAATCTGATTTTAAATGGGATAATATGGTGTGATGAAAAATTTTGAACATTAATACCGATGCATTTGAGAAATAAATGAAAATAAGTAAATTGTTCTCGATATATATAGTAGGATTCGAGCACCAACGTTTCTTAAGCCTATGTTCGAAAGAAATGCGGATTAAGATCTAAGATTTTATTTAAAAAAATGAATGTATAGGAACTGAGCTATCATTATTCTACGTTTTCTGATTTATATTGTATGCACAAGTATCGAGATTATTAAATAATTGTTAAGTGTGATGTGGATAATTGTTAGCACATACATAGAAATGCATAATCTATATTAAGTTATATTGTGTAGCTAAATCAATGTTTATTTATTTTAACTATTTTCTTTTTTGAAAGACCCGCTAACGACGTAGCGGGCATATGCTAGTATATTTATATTTTCCCTGATTAAGCTTTTATTACAAAAGTAGATTAGACTGACATTGTTGTAACTTCGTTGAAAATGCAGTGATATTATATGTATATATCTCTATACAACATTTAACCGGAAGTACAACTTTATGATAACGCAATGTTTTTTGAAATTTTCTAAAAACTTTGTCTTTCCAAAAAAAAGCGATCAAATAATAATAATTAGTAACAAGCTTCATTTATTTTCTACGCGATTCAAACAGTTTCACTTTATGAACAAACTTTAATAATTATGTACTTCTATGTTATCACGTCAACACACGTATACACTGCAAGTCATTTACAGAATGTATGTGAAGTTGGACAGGACAAAGTTAACCACTATGTATTGCACGTCAATATTTGTTTATATGCAGAGAAAGATGACAAAAAAAGGTACAAATGTGGTAAAGGTCGCCGAAATTTTATATTTATAGAGGTGCGGAGTCATTATATAATCTTAGAAAATGAAATAAAGCAAATCTTAAGCGGAACCTAAACAAGAACCTCCTGTGCCAAATTACACCTGTTTCGTTTGGGAAAAGTGGGGCTACAAGCATACAAATACTGAAAATTGGAGCTCTGTCAGAACATTGATATATAATAAAATGCCAAATAAAAGCCACTTCGGTTGAATCCAGCTAAAACTTTTAAAATATCGAACAGTAGAATGGACTTTTTATACGTCAAAACAGTCTTCAAAACCACGAAATTTCAATTTATATGGGGTTATGTTAGATGTGTGCCAGCTTCCATAACCACGAAATGTCAATTAGGGCCTTTTCAAAATACAGAAAATTAAAGTAAGATTAATATTAGTGCAAAATTTTAAAACTCTATCCTTAATATTGCGATTTCTATCGTGATTACAAGGGAGAGAATTGACATAGAATTTTATTCGTTTGTTCTATCTCTGACTTTTTATACCCACACTGTGGTACAGGGTAATATGTCTTTGTGCATATGTTTGTAACAGGCAAAAGGAAACGAGATAGACACATGGTTCCTTTTGAGAATATGCATAGAATCACTTTCTGAGTCTATTTATGGATGTCTGTCTGTCAGTTAGTGTTTAATTGTAAACAAAGTGCAGGTCGTATTTATAATCCGATTTGGATGAAATTTGATACAACTCTATTGTTTGGCCCAAGGACGAACCTTATTGAAATTGAGGAAAATCGGTTCAGATTTTGATATAGCTCCCATATATATAGTTTCATCCGATTTTATGTAAATGGTGTACCAAAGTCCCTATCTATCTTTCGATTTGCACAACATTTGACATAGCGTGCTGAATAAAGTGCAGAATGATGTGCTCGCATATATATTTTCGTCCGATTTAATAGAAATGGTGCAACAAATCCCTATATATCATCCAATTTTCACGAAGAAGTTTGCTGGTGCATGAGAAGTTTGCTGGTGCCTGACATCGAGGTTAAAACTACATTTAAAGACAAATGCATATTTTTCCCATTGCTATGTGTCTTCACTGTGTAAAATTTCGTGTCAATCTAACAAAGATGAGAGTTTGTGCACCATTTACCTTGTATACTTGTACCGCCACATTTTCCAACTAAAGAAACTGAAATTTGACATTCCATGCTATAAAGCTATAGTTGGACATTTCAAACAAAGTAGCTACATTTTGTATTCCGTGTTCTTGATGGGTAAAAAATTCAAATGTTAAATATAAGTCTATTTTCTGGTATATTCCAGATTTTCTCATGAATGTCTCTTTAAAATTTCAAGTGAAAATTCCAAAACTGTTTATCAATACCTGTTTGTGTTTTTCCGGAACAGTATTTTTACGATTGGCGGGCACGAAAATTAAAAAAAAACTATTGATTCAATAAGTTCCAAATTTTAGCACGTTATTCATAGCTACCGTATGAACTGTGTTGTTTGAAAGAAAGATCTCCGAAAGATCTACGGACCGATCTGAGTCGACGGTGAATATCGGCGTCGAGTGAACCACGAGCTTTACCATTTATACGAGGACATCGACATAGTCAGTTGTATTGAGCTGCAGCGACTACGGTGGCTAGGCTATGTTGTGCAGATGAATGAGAATGCCCCAGCTCGAAATGCATATAAAAACGAGCCTACGGATGGTTCCCGTAGAAGGGGAAGGCCACGAATTAGATGTAAAGACCAAGTAGAAAACAACATATCGGAACGTGGTCTTCCAAATTGTTGGATTTGCGCACAAGACCGACGCGCTTGGAAATATTTTTTAAGCTCGGCTTATGGAACAAACGTTCTGTAACAAGCCAGCTAAGTAAGTAAGTAAGAAGGCCTTCCCTTTTTACAGCTTGGTTTTTGGACAAAAAAACGCGATATTCCAAAAAAAAAAAAAATCGTAGGTCCGTCATTTTGCTCATTTTCGAGAGAAGTCAATAAATCTCTTGTTTATACCAAAGTCAGATATGTAGTAATTGCTTTGTAATTTTGAGATTCGGATGTTCCATCGATCTGCAATTATATACGCTATGGAAAAGAAGGATTTTTTTTAATTATGCAAAGTTAAAAGTCTTTAACATAATTTATGCTCGTTTGCCAGCTGGTTGAAAATTGTCGACATTTGGAAACGAGAATGGAGTTCCACGCTGATCTCTATGAAATTTTGCCTGAAAATTTGTGGTGATCGGATGATCTAGGATATCTAGTCTACTTATCTAAGAGAGATAGTATTACCCTTATCCCACAAATATAGCGATATATTGTCCTACCTCGAAATAGGGATCCGCAGAAAGTTAAAGTTCAGTGGTAGTTGTGTAGGGTATTATATTGTTGACCCATAGAATTATACTGCTCCGCTCGCTGGATTAAGTTTTAATTATTACTTTTACTGGTATTGCTTCTCAAGTTAGTGAAATGTACATATATTTTTCTTGGCCAGCAATTGTTATCGTGATTGTTAAGATGTTCTTGTTTTATTTTATAGTCGACGATTTTCGCATTATTGTTTATTATAAGTGTAATTATGAGATTTTGTAGACAGTTAATTTCTTAAATGTGGTCTGCGGACTTTGAAAAAAATGATATTTCCAATATCAGATACCTAAGTGTGATTTTTTTTTTTTAATTATTGCTTTCAATACCGCAACTCTTAGAGTGGAAGCTTGATTTCTTTAATAAATCATGCAATATTAAATTGTATTTTAACGGTTGAGAAATTTGAAATTTTTTCCTAACATTGTCTTTATTCTCAAAAAAAATACCTAGTTTTTTTGTTTCAGGTTAATAATTGTTTATAAATTAAATTAACAACGTTTCTTTATGAGAAAAAAACATTCGCCATTGGCCTCAACAATGACGGTTAAATGTGGTTAGAGGAAAACCTCAATTGTTGTGACAGTTTCTGTGCCACAATTTCACAACAACACATCGTTACTCATTACGATGAAAACCACCCGTTAACAGTTAACTCACTGCTGATGTTGCATTTTACGGTCACAAATGTCAACTGAGTCGTATTGTGGCGCGGATGATGCTGGATTTTGTTTGTAGTGTTAACCCCCGCCTTTCCAACGGTGTACATGGGATGCGATATGTGTGCACACAATTTGAAATGCCTCGTAATGTGGTCTAATGAGAAGAACAAATGGGGAAAAGAGGTTCATGGCCTGTCGATGTTTAAAGGTTTGACGTTTAAATATATAAAGTCAAAGCATGGGGTATTGGCAACAGTATGCTACTCTCAAAGATGCAAGAGCTTTAACTATATAATAAATGTGATGAAGCTCAATCTTTTTATTGGAATTAAATATTTCAATTATCCTCAAAATTGATTTAAAAGATATTCCCAATAAAAATTCTCATTTTTAATAATTTTTTAGAAAGGCAAAACATTGAATAGAATAAAAATATTTTTAACATTTAACCCCAATTTCCATGCAAGTAAATACTCTTTACACTTTAAAAAGTATGGTTGTTATTAAATCCATAAATCACTGTCCACGTCTTTATTATTAAAACAAATACCAAACATGTGCAAATAAACACACTTTTACTTTTTGTGCGTTCAAAATTGCAATTAATTGTATACCCTCAGTTGAGAAAATAATAAAAAAGAGTGTTTTGACGTGCATTGTCGTAGTTTGATAAAAGTTTTACAAGCTGTTAAAAATACACCATAACTACTTTCCATAAAATATGAGAAAACAAAAGTTTATTCAATTTAACCAGATAATAGGGTGTAACGATTCGCCATAAGTTTACAATTTTAAAATGTATTTTTAAAACTACTAAGTATGGATTTTTATACCCTTCTCCACACTGTGGTACAGGGTATTATGTCTTCGTACATATGTTTGTTACAGGGAAAAGGAATCGAGATAGACCCAAGGTTCCTTTTGAGAATATGCATAGAATCACTTTCTGAGTCGATTTACGCATGTCCGTCTGTCCGTCCATGTATTTTTGTTAACAAAGTACATGTCGCATTTATGATCCGATTTGGATGAAATTTGGTACAGTTCACTTATTTGGCCCAAGGACGAAACCTATTGAAATTGGAGAAAATCGGTTTAGATTTAGATACAGCTCCCATATATAGTTTCGTCCGATTTTATATAAATGGTGGACCAAACTATCTATGTAGATCACACATTTAATTTCGCCTGATTCCACTTCAAATGTCCTCTAAAGACAACATGGCTACAGGATACTGTATATATTAGCGCATCTTGTATGTACCTATAGTGTGAAGGGTATCATATAGTCGGCCCCGTCCGACTTTTGAAGTTTCCTTACTGGTTAAAAATATTGTTTATTTACCAACAATAGGCGTATTTTTATACCCTTCACCACACTCTCTTTGTGCATATGTTTGTAACATTCAAAGGGAAACGAGTTAGACACATGGTTCCTCTTGAGAATATGCATAGAATCACTTTCTGAGTCCATTTATATATCTCCCCTATATATTTTCGTCAGATTTAAGGTAAATGGGACACCAAAATACCTATATGTCTTTCGATTTACACGAAATTTGGCATAGGGTACTGAACTAGGTGCAGAATGATGTGTGCTAAGGTTCGTAAAAATCGGTTCAGATTTAAAAATCGGTTCGATTTGAACGAAATTTTGCATACGGTACTGAATTAGGTCGAGAATGATATGTGCCAAGTTTCGTGAAATTCGATTCAGATTTAGTTATAGCTCCCATATATATTTTCGTCCTAATTAATGTAAATTGATTGACACAACGTACTGAAATTAGTATTCCTTCGAAAAGGCGACATCTGTTAGGATACATATGTAGAATATGCCCAAAGTGGTGAAGGGTATTTTCAATTGAATAGTGTCTATAGTAAAGTTCCAATCGGATTGAGCTATAACCTAATTACCTAAAATTTTTTGGATTTTAAATATCGATTTTTTCCAAAGTGTTTTGTACATACTAAAACATGTACATATATTTTATAACCTACATCACATATATGTTGAATGCATGTATTCAAAATTTAAAATCAACCGAATAAAATAACCTAAAACATAAAAAACTGAATGAAACAAAACAAGAGAAGCAACAACTAAAAATTGCAAACCATTTTTATTGATGTGTCAACAAATCTGTTGAACATGATTATAACGATGGTTATAATGATGTTGGCAGCACCACCACCACCACTTTTCATCACCATTTCCCCGAATAACCGAACTGTGTCAACTGATGTGTTGAACAATACCATGGGGGCTGGCGACAGGCAGCAGATAGACACAAAACAAAGAACTGACAAGTAGCAATAACTTGCAAATAATTCATCATTTGAGGAAACATACCATCTCCCATCCCACACGAAAACCCCTCAATCGTCAACAGATCAGATGTTGCTCTCATGATTTTTGGCAGAGTAGACAAAAATTACAATTTTTTACGATATTTTCATGATTTATGATGGGAATTGGTAAACTTTAAATTCTGTGCTCGGGATTTTTATTGGAAAATTTATTATTCATTTTTAAATTATTAAGGATGGTCGTATTTAGTTGTTGACATAAGAATAGGCTCACGTCAGTTCATACAGAGGATTAAATACGTTGGTATGCAGAATTGTTTTTAAAAATGTATGTTCTATAGGAAAATATAAGTTAAGAGAGGAGTGAAAATTTGTAAATTGATTAAACATTTTTAGAGCCAGAATAATTTTTTAGAATATGTGAGTACAAAGTTGGCTGGTTGCAGATTTAAAATGTATAGATTAAAGTAGACATTAAATTGTGTCAAACATTGGCAGATCCCATTAAATATATATATATATATAGGTAGTACGGTCCCGGTAGTAGAAAATGAAAAATTCGCTGTTGCAAACAAAAATTTACTGTAAAAAAATGTAATTGTGGGGGGCCCGGGCCGCCCCCCTGCGTTCGTCCCTGCCCCCATGTAACGATATATCCCGAATTTTGCAATTTCTGAAGTTTGGTCATGTTTTTCCATAAAATTGACTGTAATTTAATATTTTGGACTTTCATTGGGTAGAAAATCGTCCTAAATTGAGGATGTTTCGGTGTAGACTTCATATAAAGGTTAACCTCTATTATTCGATATTTTGGGGAATTTGGTTTGATATTTTGCAAAAATTTGAGATATAAGTCCATGTTTTAAAAATGTCATTGCACGTTTTCAGTATTTTTAATGTTTTTAAGTAATGGTCCGTGTATTGACATCGACTCCAAATAATTTTCCCATCCCATTGCAATTAATTTGATGGTCCTAGACGTCTTATCAACTAGATGTAGATGTGATTCGGCATTCCGTATCAATGCCAACTACAATGGTTTTACATTTGCAACACTGTGCAACACATTTAAAATTATGATAGAGAGGCTAAAAATAGAAGACACGTGTGTAGGAATTTTAAAATTTTACATCGGGAGGGAAGCTAATATTTTCCATTTCCAAGACATTTGAAAAAATACGGATAGGTTAAAGCCAATTTTTCGGGTTTGTACCACTTTTTTCCACTAGGTGTCGTTTTAGAAAATATTCTGCGGCCACTTTTAGCATAAGTCACCGAAAACAAAAACAACAGTAAGGAAAGTAGTAAAATTGAATGAATTTAAATATGTGGTCTTTATCTATAAGTGATCGGACTAACATCAATCCATAAACATTCCTTTTTAAAACCTATGCTAAATATCATTCCATTCGGCATGATTTAGAGTCACTTGCGTACAATGGGACAAATTTATGTAAATCGATTAAAAGTAACCTTGACACACGCTGTTCAAAGTTATGTCTGCATCTGCACCAATTTCAACCAGTAAGGAAAGTAGTAAAGTCGGACAGGGCCGACTATATGATACCCTTCACCACTTTGGGTATATTCAACATATGTATCCGAAAAGACGTCGCTGTACTGTTTAAAATTTAATCTCAATTAGAAACCCATTGATTATTTGATGTACAATTAATATAAAGAAGTCGATTTCAAGCAAACCTACCAGAGATTAATTTATATTAACTTCAGTACGTTGTGTCAATCGGTCTAGCTATGGATCTTAAGTGCACAATTTACTTAAAACCATCACATCATTCTAGACTTAATTTAGTACGCTATGCGAAAATTCTTGTCAATCAAAAGATTTGCAGGGACTTTCGTGAACCATTTACCTAAAATAGGGCGATACTATATATGGGAGCTATATCTAAATCTGAACCAATTTTCACGAAACTTAGCACACATAATTCTAGACCTAATTCAGAAGGCTATACAAAAATTCGTGCAAATCGAATGATATATAGAGACTTTGGTACACCATTTACCTAAAATTGGGCGATACTATATATGTGAGCTATATCTAAATCTGAATCGATTTTTACGAAACTTGGCACAAGTCATTCTAGACTTAATTCTATACGCTATGCCAAACTTCGTGCAAATCAAATCATTTTCAGGGACTTTGGTGCTCCATTTACCTAAAATCGGGCGATACTAATATGGGAGCTATATCTAAATCTGAACCAATTTTTACGAAACTTAGCTCACATCATTCTAGACCTAATTCAGTAGGCTATACCAAATTTCGTGCAAATCAAATCATTTTCAGGGACTTTGGTACACCATTTACCTAAAATCGGGCGATACTAAATATGTGAGCTATATCTAAATCTGAATCGATTTTTACGAAACTTGGCACAAGTCATTCTAGACTTAATTCTATACGCTATGCCAAACTTCGTGCAAATCAAATCATTTTCAGGGACTTTGGTGCACCATTTACCTAAAATCGGCCGAAACTATATATGGGAGCTATATCTAAATCTGAACCGACTTTCACGAAACTTAGCGCACATCATTCTAGACCTAATTCAGTAGGCTATATCAAATTTCGTGCAAATCGAAAGATATATAGGAACTTTAGTACACCATTTACCAAAAATCGGGCGATACTATATATCGGAGCTATATCTAAATCTGAACTGATTTTCACGAAACTCGGCACAAGTCATTCTAGACATAATTCAATACGCTATGCAAAAATTCGTGCAAATCAAATCATTTTCAGAGACTTTGATGCACCATTTACCTAAAATCTGCCGAAACTATATATGGGAGCTATATCTAAATCTGAACCGATTTTTCCTAATTTCAATAGGGTTCGTCCTTGGGCCAAATAAGTGAGCTGTGCCAAATTTTATCCAAATCGGATCATAAATGCGACCTGTACTTTGTTTACAATTTAACATCAACACACGGACGGACGGACAGATGGACGGACGGACATGTATAAATCGACTCAGAAAGTGATTCTATGCATATTCTCAAAAGGAACCATGGTTCTCAATAACGCCATTCTTGTCTTAATTTGACACGTTGTGCAAAATTTTGTGTCAATCGGACAAACAATAGGATTTTGTTGCATTATTTACCTAAAATCGGAAAATGGGTGGGAGCTATATCTAAATCTAAACTGATTTTAATGAAACTTGTCAGAGATGATCGTAAAAGCTTTACGTCTTGAGTGCACCATATACATTAAAATGGACGATAATATATACATATATATATATATATGTTATCGGATATATGGGAGCTATATCTAAATCTGAACCGATTTTCATGAAACTTAACACACTTCATTCTAGACTTAATTCATTACGCTGTGCAAGCAAAAGTTATATAGGCACCATTTACAATAAATCGGACGAAAATATTTATGGGAGCTATATTTAAATCTGAACCGATTTTCAAGAAACTTGATCACTCTAGACTTAATTCAGTACCTTATGCCAAATTTCGTTCAAATGGAAATATATATAGAGGCATTGGTGCACCATTAACATTAAATCGGATGAAAATATATATGAATCTGAACCGATTTTTCCAAAATTCATAGGATTAGTCCTTGCGCCAAACCCTATTAAAGTACTGAGCATGTTTCAGTTATTCTAAAATTTTCAGTTACAAAAAAGTGAATATAATACATTACCTATACCACATTTCCATCACTTACTTCATATTTCTGCCAAGCCAAGATATGTTTGCTTCGTGGTAAATATGGCTGGGACTTTACTAAAATGGGAGTATATATTGGCCTCAGTTAACTATTCAAAGTTGCCCTTCAACATTCTGTCTCACATATACTTCTACATTAATCTTCCAACAATTCTCAACAACATTTCAGTAAATCCAAATAGAAATTAGGCATTTTCTTAATAATCATTTATACCAGCCCAAATGTTAGTGACACAAATTGACGTTTTTCGTTTCTCAAAATTACAAATGTTGTAGTTTTCAACACTCCAAGTGTCAATGTCCACATATACACAACGAACCAATGCTTTTAGTTATTTTTTCCCCATCAGTTCGAGATTATCACAATAAAACAAAAAGAAACATGTCTAGTTGATATTTTTGTGTGTAAAAAAAAAATAAATAAAAAAACTTGCAGACAAATTAAGTCATAGCATGATAACGGCTCAGTATGACAATGTTATCGAACGACCTTGAAATAGAAAAATTGGGTAAATGGTAAAAATGACGGTCAAACTTTTAAAAGTTTTTTTTTTTTTTGCGGCTGGGTGTGTACTTCTCATGAATATACCACGCATTCCAATGAAATGAATTACAGCTGAGACAGCAACGTTAGATGTCGCATAGCTGCCTGATAAGAGTGCCCTCAAGGTTATTTTTAAAATAAATTTTCATCCCAAAAGTTTTCTTTTTTAAATTTTATTCCCAAGCGACCTGTTGAAAATTTCTTATTCAAAAATGAAGAATAATACCGAAAGAACAAACTTGAAACACAGAAATCGTATTAAGTTTGTTGAAAACATAAAAAACATTTTATCACGCCTTGTTGATAAGGAATATAAATTTTATTATTAAATTTCTCAATAAAAAGTAAACTTATTGTTTTTATTTTGAAATTAAATAATAAAATTTGTAATCCATAAAAAAGGCGAGATTTTACGAAATAAAAATTATATGATGTGGGTCCAGCGCGAATTTGAATATTTATCTGGGGGAAAGTTACACTTTTATTTCAGTATAGTTGACCTTAAGTACTGTGATACAAATAAAGATAATAATATATATGCGGAGCAAACTATATAATACCCTACAGGAATTCGATGCTTAAATTCAACCCCGTCGGAATTAACGAACATTTTTTTTTACTTTAAATCCACAAAAAACCTTCATAATATTGATTTGTTATTGTGATATTTTTACTATTGTGAGATAACAAAGGATTTTCTCTAACACTAAAACAAACCCATTCACACTCAACAATGCATCGGTCTTTTCTCAACTCACAAAACAACAAAAACCGTGTTAGCTTCAAAACCCAGCCCTATCTAAACCGAATCCAATACTGAACATCGACAAGGGCAACATTTCTTTTTTAGCAGTTGTTGGTATTTTATGCAGTCATGGTAACTAACACTTCGGTGGGTGCATTTATTCATTGAATCCAGTGGCATAGTTGTTAGCAATATTTTTTGGGGAATTTTACTTTGTATACTTTGCAATATTTTTTTCTTTATTTTATTTATTTTTCATTGTTTTGAAGGCCTGACTTTTTTGACAATTTAAAATTTTTGGTGTGAATGATTGTTTGCTTTACCATGGGGTTTGTTAGCACGCGGGCAACAATAGTTTTCCTAAAAAAAAATAATTGCATTTGCACTACAATTTTCAATTTGAAAACTATTCCAAAAACTTTGCTTAATTAGTTTAGAGCAAATTCTAGTTACACGATTAATTTCGGTAAGACCAATCGGTCTGTCCAGAGACCATATATTGACCAATGGGACAGACCGATCAATGGTCTTTATATGGTCTTACCGACCAATGGTCTTTATATAGACCAATTGGTCTCTATAGAGACCAAAGGTCTTTATATAGATCAATTGGTCTGTATAGACACCAAAGGTCTTTATATAGACCAATTGGTCTTTATATAGACCAATTGGTCTGTATATAGACAAAAGGTCTTTATATAGACCAATTGGTCTGTATAGAGACCAAAGGTCTTTATATAGACCAATTGGTCTGTATAGAGACCACAGGTCTTTATTCAGACCAATTGGTCTGTATAGAGACCACAGGTCTTTATTCAGACCAATTGGTCTGTATAGAGACCACAGGTCTTTATTCAGACCAATTGGTCTGTATAGAGACCACAGGTCTTTATTCAGACCAATTGGTCTGTATAGAGACCACAGGTATTTATTCAGACCAATTGGTCTGTATAGAGACAACAGGTCTGTATAGAGACAACAGGTCTGTATAGAGACAACAGGTCTGTATAGAGACCAAAGGTCTTTATATAGACCAACTGGTCTGTATAGAGACCAAAGGTCTTTATATAGACCAACTGGTCTGTATAGAGACCAAAGGTCTTTATATAGACCAATTGGTCTGTATAGAGACCAAAGGTCTTTATATAGACCAATTGGTCTGTATAGAGACCAAAGGTCTTTATATAGACCAATTGGTCTGTATAGAGACCAAAGGTCTTTATATAGACCAATTGGTCTGTATATAGACCAAAGGTCTTTATATAGACCAATTGGTCTGTATAGAGACCAAAGGTCTTTATATAGACCAATTGGTCTGTATAGAGACCAAAGTTCTTTATATAGACCAATTGGTCTGTATAGAGACCAAAGGTCTTTATATAGACCAATTGGTCTGTATAGAGACCAAAGGTCTTTATATAGACCAATTGGTCTGTATAGAGACCAAAGGTCTTTATATAGACCAATTGGTCTGTATAGAGACCAAAGGTCTTTATATAGACCAATTGGTCTGTATAGAGACCAAAGGTCTTTATATAGACCAATTGGTCTGTATAAAAAACCTTTGGTCTCTATTGGTCTGTATAGAGGCCAAAGGTCTTTATAGAGACCAATTGGTCTGTATAGAGACCAAAGGTCTTTATATAGACCAATTGGTCTGTATAGAGACCAAAGTTCTTTATATAGACCAATGGGTCTGTATAGAGACCTAAGGTCTTTATATAGACCAATTGGTCTGTATAGAGACCTAAGGTCTATATATAGATCAATTGGTCTGTATAGAGACCTAAGGTCTTTATATAGACCAATTGGTCTGTATAGAGACCTAAGGTCTTTATATAGACCACTTTTGTTTTATCGTGACCAAAGGTCTTTATATAGACCAATTTTTATATAATAAAAAGTTGAATCTTTATATAGACCGTTTTGAATTATTTTTTATATAACCATAGAATAAAAGGAAAATTATTACTCCTGGTCGGAAGAATCGGAATAAATTAATTTCATCATTTTCATTGGGGATCATTTGTTGCCTTTTGCTTTGGTTGGTTCCAGTTGCTGCTATCCATCTCATTTGATTCGTTGTTGCAAAAGTTTCTACTAGTCGTGAGAGAAACATAGTCCTTCGAGCCGGATAGCAAAAGAGGAACATTTAGCATTGATATCGATCTAAAAGGTAACATTTTGTATATTTTTGAAATATTAAAATATTTCTTTCTAATTTCAACCAATTTGGTCAAATAAATGTTATTGGAAACATCTTACACTTTATATGTGTTCCCCTGTTTTTTGTTCAATAAATTGTTGATCTGGCAACGACGCAACTGCTGATCGATCTTTACAACAAAAAAACAACAACTTCTTTTAGTTCTTCTTCTTCTTCTTCATTAGTTTATTCGGATTTACAACGAAGAAGAAGTGAACATAACTTTGATAAATTTAATAAATATTAAAATAATAATTAATAATAAATAAAAGACTATTTATAAGCACATTAAAATATTTTAAAAACAAATCGTGGTGTTTGTGTGTGAAAGCCGAATGAAACAGTATAGATGGAAATATAACCAAAAGGTCGGCAAATACCAGTGATACAGAAACACAATTTTTTCATTTGCTTTTTTGTTAAATTAATTATTAGGGTATGTTTGTATGCCAATTTCTATTTTGAAAATAAATTAGCAAAAAAATTTATTAATAAAAGTTAATAACTTTGCTCCAAAGTGTGAGAGTTCGTTCGGGCTAATTTAGTTGGCCTTCCATCGGTTTATTCCAGTGAGAAGAAGTAATAGATCACGTAAATTTTGTTTTGTTTCTTTTTACCCACTCAACGTTGAAACATAAAGAGAGTTTATTAAGAGACAACAACATATCAGCTGTTGATGTGATTTTGTGTG
>NW_026880428.1:0-30689 GCF_032173495.1 Musca vetustissima
CATAGAAGACCAGAAGGTCTTCTTCATAGAAGACCAGAAGGTCTTCTTCATAGAAGACCAGAAGGTCTTCTTCATAGAAGACCAGAAGGTCTTCTTCATAGAAGACCAGAAGGTCTTCTTCATAGAAGACCAGAAGATGTTCTTCATAGAAGACCAGAAGGTCTTCTTCATAGAAGACCAGAAGATGTTCTTCATAGAAGAACAGAAGTTATTCTTCGTAGAAGACCAAAGGGTCTTCTTCATAGAAGACCAAAGGGTCTTCTTCATAGAAGACCAGAAGGTTTTCTTCATAGAAGACCAGAAGTTATTCTTCATAGAAGAACAGAAGTTAATCTTCATAGAAGAACAGAAGGTCTTCTTCATAGAAGACCAGAAGGCCTTCATAGAAGAACAGAAGTTATTCTTCATAGAAGACCAAAGGGTCTTCTTCATAGAAGACCAGAAGGTCTTCTTCATAGAAGACCAGAAGATCTTCTTCATAGAAGACCAGAAGGTCTTCTTCATAGAAGACCAGAAGATGTTCTTCATAGAAGAACAGAAGTTATTCTTCGTAGAAGACCAAAGGGTCTTCTTCATAGAAGACCAAAGGGTCTTCTTCATAGAAGACCAGAAGGTTTTCTTCATAGAAGACCAGAAGATCTTCTTCATAGAAGACCAGAAGATCTTCTTCATAGAAGAACAGAAGGTCTTCTTCATAGAAGACCAGATGGTCTTCTTCATAGAAGACCAGAAGGTCTTCTTCATAGAAAACCAGAAGGTCTTCTTCATAGAAAACCAGAAGGCCTTCATAGAAGACCAGAAGTTATTCTTCATAGAAAGCCAGAAGGTCTTCTTCATAAAAGACCAAAAGGACTTTTTCATAGGAGACCAGAAGGTCTTCTTCATAGAAGACCAGAAGGGCTTCTTCATAGAAGACCAGAAGGGCTTCTCCCCAGGATAACAGAAGGTGTTCTCCACAGAAAACCAAAATGTCGTTATCATAGAAGACCAGAAGTTATTCTTTATGGAGAACTAGAAGGTCTCCTTCATAGAGGATCAGAAGGTCTTCTTCATAGAATGCCATAAGGTCTTCTTCATAGAAGACTAGAAGGTCTTCTTCCGAGAAGACCTGAAGGTATTTTTCATAGGAGGCCAGGTGGTCTTCTACAAAGAAGGCCAGAAGGTCTGCTTCATAGAAGATCTTCTTCATAGGAGACCAGGAGATATTCTCAATAGGCCTTCTGAAATCAAGACCCAAAGAGATTTCCCATAAAAGGCCGAGGTCTTCTCCATAGGCGACCTGATGGAGCTTCACATGGAATTCCAAGTGCCTTCTACATAAGTGACAAGAAAGTCATCTGTATGCAGAACCATAAGAGATTTTCCATTAAAAGCCGAAAGAAGACAGGAAGGTTTTCTCGGAATTTACGGGTGTAGCAGGAAGTCCATATCTATATGGATCTTTTAAGCACGATAGACTTTCTGACTTTCTCAATAGAGGACCAGAAGGTGTTTTCCATAAAAGACCAGAAGAAGTTCTCCTCCATAGAATACCAGAAGATCTTCTCCATAGAATACCAGAAGAAGATCTTCCTAATGGTCTTCTTAATAGAAGGAGATCAGAATGTCTTTAGCAAGACCCTAAGGAATTTCCCATAAAATGGAGTTCCACATGGAATTCCAAAGGGTCTTCTACATAGAGGAGAAGGAGAAAGCCATCTGTATGCCTAACCATAAAAGATTTGCCATTAAATGCCGAAATAAGACAGGAAGGTCTAATCGGGAATTACGGATGGAACCAGAAGTCCTCTGATTGGTCTTCTCCATGGTATTGATTTTTTCTGGTTGAGTTTTCCATAGAACTCCAGAAGGCCTTTTGAAATCAAGACCCAAAAAGATTTCCCATAAAAGGCCGAGGTTTTCTCCATAGGCGATCTGATGGAGCTTCACACGGAATTCCAATGGTCTTCTACATAGCTGACAAGAATGTCATCTGTATGCAGAACTATAAGAGATTTTCCATTAAAAGCCGAAAGTAGACAGGAAGGTTTTTTCGGAATTTACGGATGTAGCAGGAAGTCCATATCTATATGGTTCTTTTATGAACGATAGACTTTCTGATCTGCTATGGTGTGATGCGGATAGATCTGAATTTATATTCTTCCGTGGATAAGTTTTTTTCTGATCTGAATTTAAGTTAATCTCATTTTGCTTGCGCTTCCTTAAATTTATGCAACAATTTCAAAAGACGCAAATTCATTGCCTCCAGATAAATTATGTGGCGTGTGGCCGTGTTGGATGGATGGATGAATGAGAAAATATTTAAATAACAAATAATAAAAATGATGATTATGATGAGGACGTCGACGAAGATAATTATAATGATGACAATGGAAATGACCATGGTTAGCTATTTTGGTCTGAGGTTTTTTGCTGACAAGGTCATTTGCAGTGACAACCCCAAAAAGGATTCATTCATAAAATGTGGCATAAAACGATTAAAGCCCCCAAACACGCCTTGACTGTACGTGGACACTGCTACATTACAACCGCTTGGATTTAATGCAATAACCCAAATGGACTCAAGTTAATGTGGCAACGGAAATAAATGAGAGCAAGATAATTCATGAACGCGTGGGGATTTTTTACGTGACATTAACATTTAGCGGAAGCGGTGACACCAATGTGACATTTCAGGGGGATTTGTTATTTTTTTACTTGAAGGGTGAGAAATATGATTTAAAATAATTATTTGATAAATTGTATAATCAAATCTTTTATATAGATAATCATGATGGTGTCTTGAGAAGAAAATTCGGTAGGCCCATTAGGTAAAGATTGAAACATAAACTTATGACCTCATCGTAAAACCAGTAAGTAAAGTAGTAAAGTCGGACGGGGCCGACTATATGATACCCTTCACCACTATGGGTATATTAAACAGGACTATTAACATGAAATTTGATGAAATAAAATATGTGATATTTATCTAAATGTGAATCTACCTAGATCTATCCATAAACATGTCATTCGTTTGTTGCAATGGGAGAAATCGACTTCAAACAAATATAAAAAGGTCATCCGTTGGGCAATGTCTGTACTTCTAGAAAACGCAACTACGTAATTCTGACTAACATGAGGAGTTTGATGCCCAATTTACTTGAAATCGGGCGAAAATATATATGGAAGCTCTATCCAAATATTAAGCGATTTCAAACAACCTTGCCACAGGTTAGGTTATACTAATTTCAGAACGTTTTGTTCCTATCAGCCTATTGGGCATAAAATCGGACGAAACTATACATGGGAGCTATATCTAAATCAGGACCGATTTTCTCGAAACTTGGTCGACATCACTCTAGGCTCAATTCAGTACGTTATGCCAAATTTCGTGCAAATCGAAGGATATATAGGGACTTTGGTACACCATTTACATAAAATCGGACGAAACTATATGTGGGAGTTATATCTAAATCAGGACCGATTTATTTGGCAGATATCATTCTAAACTCAATTCAGTACGTTATGCCAAATTTCGTGCAAATCGATGGATATATAGGGACTTTGGTGCACCATTTACATGAAATCGGACGAAACTATATATAGGAGCAATATCTAAATCTGGACCGATTTTCTCGAAACTTGGCAGACATCACTCTAGGATCAATTCAGTACGTTATGCCCAATTTCGTGCAAAGCGAAGGTTATATAGGGACTTTGGTGCACCATTTACATGAAATCGGACGAAACTATATATGGGAGCTATATCTAAATCTAGACCGATTTTCTCGAAACTTGGCAGACATCACTCTAGGCTCAATTTAGTACGTTATGCCAAATTTCGTGCAAATCGATGGATATATAGGGACTTTGGTGCACCATTTACATGAAATCGGACGAAACTATATATGGGAGCTATATCTAAATTAGGACCGATTTTCTCGAAACTTGACAGACATAACTCTAGGATCAATTCAGTACGTTATGCCCAATTTCGTGCATAGCGAGGTTGTATAGGGACTTTGGTGCACCATTTACATGAAATCGGACGAAACTATATATGGGAGCTATATCTAAATCTGGACCGATCCGAACCAATTCGGATCATAAATGCGACCTGTACTTTGTTTACAATTTAACATGGACAGACAGACGGACGGACGGACGGACAGACATGCATAAATCGACTTAGAAAGTGATTCTATGCATATTCTCCAAAGGAACCATGGGTCTATCTCGTTTCCTTTTGCCTGTTACAAACATATGCACAAAGACATAATACCCTGTACAGTGTGGTGAAGGGTATAAACAGTTTTTCAGAATAAGATACCTGAAGGTCTTCCGATTTAGATACCAGACGTTCCTCTTTACATAGTACCAGAGGGTAGTATTCGGGTACAGGATGTATTATACATATTACTTATAAATAGTATTCTCCATAGAAGACAGGGGTTTTTCAGAATAAGGTACCGAAGGGTCTTCCGATTAAGATACTGACGTTCCTCTTCTATCTATAGATAGAATACTATAAATTAGGTTTTCCGTAAAAGACCAGAATGCCCTCATCTTCATAAAATATCGGAATGTCTCAGCATACATTCAAAAAAGTTTTGTTTTTGAAAGACGACCAGAAAATCTTTACCTCCATAGAGGACATAAATGTCTTCTTGATGACAGAACAAAAGACCATAAAGTGTTCTACAAACATGACCAGTAGGTCTTTAGACCCAATAAATGACTAAAAGAAATTCTTCTTCATTTATGGTTAACAAGATTTATTCACCATAGGGGACCACAGGAATTTAAAATGCATTTTTCCAATAGGTTTTCTTAATAACAGACTAGAATATCTTCAGCACTAAAATACCATAAAGTCTTATCCAAAGATAGCAGAATCTCTTCTCCCCAGAAGATTGTTTCCAAAGTAGACCTGGGGATGTTTTCCAGACCAGAAGCTATTTTCATAGAAGGCCTGAAGTTATTTTCCATAGCAGACCAGATGATCTGTAATATTCTGAAATGTCTTCTTAATAGAAGACCAGATGAAGGTCTTCTCAATAGAATGCAAGCAGTTATTCTATTAGACCAGATATATTTCTCCATTGAATACCAAAATACCTTCACCACTTATGACTACCTAAAATCTTTGTAGAATATTGCAACAAATTGAGGACTAGAAGGATACACAAATAATCGAGTTAGAAGGACAAAATGTTCTACAAAATAAAACCTCATTCGATTTCACTGAAGAAAAGTAATCACAAACAACTGAAAAGCGTTAAGTTCGGCCGAACTTTTGATACCCTCCACCAAGGTTATACTGACATGCAATGAATATATAGGGAACATACCAAAAAGTGGGCATATACCGATAATGTAAACCATTATGTACACCAAATTCAAACTTAAGCAATTTTTAATGGGAATTTTTCATAAAATCTGTAGGATCCAAAAAGTGGACTGATACTGATAACGCATGGTAGAGTATAAAATCCTGAAACTATTGTAATTTAGATTACAAAGTTATATGAGGCTATACCTACAGGGGGACCAATATTGATTACATAGTTTAGGAAATAGTGAATATTTGGGGATATAATTATATTAGGGCTATGCCTAATTAATGACCGGTATATGCCAATTTCGAACTTAATATTTTAATTGCTTATCTCAATTATTTCCTTCAGGAGGTATCACTATATTGAGGAGATGCCTAAATATCTGCCGATATACTTCATTATCGTCATGTTTGAGTTTTTTATCACAATATCTTTAGAAGGCGGAATGCTTACAACAGATGACTAAATAGTCTTTGTAGGGTAAAAATTGACTTTTCCCCGTAACGACTACCCATCCGCAACACACGGGACAAATCAGATAACTATTTTAATATAAACAAGTGAAAAAGCGGTAAGTTCGGCCGGGCCGAACTTTGGATAACCTCCACCATAGATATATTGACAGGTACTAGAAATGAATATATTGGGAACATACCAAAAAGTACACCTATACCGACATTTCTAAAAACGATTATGTAAACCATAATAAAAATTTAAGAAATTTTAAAGGATAATTATATCTTCAGCCTTATGGCTTATGAGTGTGTATACACTTTAACACGGTGAAAATGTGCCTCATCGAAATATTGGTTCTAGACCCCATGTTTCTTTGGACCAAATCCGTTTCAGAAAATGTAGATTTCATCCGAACTTTGCCCATTTTATTATTTCTTCCAAGCTTAGTTCAAATTCTGGAACTTTCAATCAGGGGCTAGGTCTAAATGCGGCTATAGTTCATTATCGAACCTTACGTTCTAATTTTTTATCTCTCTATCCTCCGCAGGTGAAATGATTACAAAAGAGTCTTATAACCAAACTCAAAACGAGGAAAAATTAAATAACTATTTTAATATAAAAAGGGGGTTATGTGGGGACTACTCCTCAAAAGGTGGCGAATATTAATATTTTTTGAGATAGAGGGATTTGTTATCATATACGACTACAAAATACCAAATTGCAGCAAATTCGGTTGAAAAACGCGCTCAAGAACCCCAAAATACCGAAAATTGGGGGTACCCTTATATGGGGGCTATCCGAAAAAATGGACCTATATTCATAATTTTTTGTGGAGAGATTTGGAACCTATTAAGAACCCAATGTACCAAATTTCGGCGTATTCGGTTGAAAAAAAGCGCTCAAGAACCCCAAAATACCGAAAATTGGTGGATATCCTTATATGGGGGATATCCGAAAAAAATCACCTATAATTATAGTTTTTTGTGGAGAGATTTGGAACATATTAAGAACTCAAAATACTAAATTACAGCCAATTCGGTAGAAAAATACGAGCAAAACCTCCAAAATACTGAAAATTAGGAGGTACCGTTATATGGGGGCTATCCGAAAATATGGACCCATATTTATAATTTTTAGTGAAGAGATTTACTACCCAATAAGAACTCAATGTACGAAATTTCAGCGAATTCAGTTGAAAAACTCGCTTAAGAACCTCAAAATACCGAAAATTGGCGGGTACCCTTATATGGGAGCTATGCCTAAACGTGGACCGATAAAGCTCATCTTCGAACTTGACCTGCCTGCAGACAAAAGACGACTCTATGAAAATTTTTGGCGATCTATTTCAATTCGTTTAGACGCTAGAGTGATTACAACAGACAGACAGACGGACATGTCTACAACGTCATAGAATTTTACGCTGATCAAGAATATATATACTTTATAGGGTCGGAAATAATTATTTCGATGAGTTACAAACGGAAAAACAAAATTAATATACCATCCATACTATGGTGAAGGGTATAAAAATATATACAATAGTTACAAATAAATATATATATAGAGCTATCTATTTAAGTATTTTTGGTTCACCAACAAAAAAAGATCACGCCATCGCCCCCAGACGCTTTACACTTTACAAAATTTCGGATACAAATCGAACGAAATAATTAATGAAAGCTATATTCAATTTCAATGGGGTTCGTCTTTGGCAAATGACAGAGTTATAGTAATTTTCATTCAAATCGGATCCTAAATGCGACCTGTACTTTGTTTTAAAGCGATTCTATGTATATTCTCTAAAGGAAATACGGGTCTATCTGGTTTTCTTCTGCCTGTCACAAACATATGCACAAAGTCATGTACCACATTGTGGTACAGGGTATTAAGAAATGTTACTTGCACACCACAAAGTGCAAGGTATTAAAAGTTCTACTCGACCGAACTTAACGACGTGTTTGCTTTATCTGAACGTTTAACGACGTGTTTGCTTTGAAGTTTTGCCAACGGAATGAACATTTAATATACACCTAGTGGAAGATACTAAAGTTTCCATGAAGCAATTGTTTGCTATATGGGAAATGTGATGATCTCATGAGGCGACTTTTCCCATTACGAAATAATTAGAAGGTAACACTATTAGATTTTTTGAGAGGATGAAGTCGATAGCCTCGTGTTTTATTTTTTTTTTCGAAAGGAAAAATTGTATTTCCTTACAAAGTAATATATTTTGTAGGACATTGCCGGATTGGATCGTTTTATTTAAATTCGTTGGCCTAATATGTCCTCCTGCAGCTGTATTTCTTTTCACGCAATGTTTTCTATTGAAGCTAATTAGGTCGTCCCACGTGACAATTTTTGGTATATTTGAAATAATTTCCTGTCCTAATGAGACCAAAAGCTTAATTTGTGACACTTCCAAGAGTAAAACTCTGCAGTTCTACATCACTAAGAATCCATTTTCTACAATACATTTGGTTACAAAATGTCAGCATTTATCCACAAATTTCTCACACTTGTTTTTTTTTATTCAAAACCATTATTTCAACATTCATCCGTAGCAATGAATTTTTCGCAAACAAATTTTTGCTAACCTACCCTGCGATTCGTTTGGCATTGAAATGGAATTTGCAAAATGATGATAGATTGATAATACATTCTCATATTTGTATGTATTTGTGTGTGTGTACAATTACCATTGCCCTTGTTTACAATTCAATTTTCCAACTACAACAAAACGCAATGACATGCGTGCCTACTGTTGTTGGCGTTGCTGCTGCTTCTACCGCTGCTGTTGAGCATTTAATTGTAAATGGAAAGAGATTTCATCGTCACGTCATTCAATTTGCCACGAAAAATTAATTGACGTCTCTCAGAACGGAAGTGTGAGGTGTTATGTGTGCACTTCGATCATTTTGCCAAGGCACACACACCCGTACCCACACACATACGCGCATATATGCATATAGTAGTACATCACATATTCAATAAGCGTATAAAATTGATGTCATTTCCGCTATTGAGGTCACCAACTACATCACACTTCAATGTGTTAATATGTACGATATATGAGTGTAGTTTTTTTGGGGGATGGAGGGAGTGTGGGGGGTTTACAATATTTGGTTTTTGGCGAATCCACAAAACCATCGCAGAGGACTTCTGGGAATTTTGTAATGGACCACACACGCACGAACACAGACACACACACACACATAATTTGCGAGTGAGAATTGTATTTCAAAGGAAGTTAAATTACAATACAGTAACGAATTTCATACATAGTGCCATGAGAAATTATTGATGGATAAGTGTGCTAAAATGGGGAATTGGAATCGACAAAAAATAATAATTTGAAACCGGACAGAAATATTTTCGGAAAAATATAATTACTATGATTTTAATACATTTTTCGAAGAATATTTCAAAATAGAATTTGCTTTGAATAAATACGTCTCTATTAATATAAATTTAGCAATTTTTTAGAACAACTAAAATCGGATTTTCTTATATTTTCAGTTTTAAGGCAAATAATTGGTTTGGAGTCGATTTACAAAAGGCTATCTCTACAAGGAGATAAGCAAGACTTGTACATTGAATATACCTTCGAAATGTAGGTGAAGACAAACAAGTGAAAAAAGCCGGGTTGAATTTTGGATACCCTCCACCATAGGTATACTGGCAGGTACTTGATATGAAAGTATAGGGAACATACCAAAAAGTTGACCAACACCGACAATTCTATAATGTACACAAATTTAGCAATTTTTAATGGAGATTTTTTTCTAAGAATCACAACAAGTGGACCGATGGAATATGGTTGAATGGAACATGTGTATAAAATACCCAAAATACCGCAACATAGAGGGCACAGTTATATGAGACAATAACAAATGTTCCCAGTTTTAATTTCGGGGGGTTTGGTGAAAGCTGCTGGTTCAATATGAAAATAATCATTGCAGAAAAAAAATGTATGCGTACGTCCCTAAAGCGGGATCAATATTGATTTCATCGTGTAGGAGTTACCGAACTTTGGAGTTATCATAAACTGAGGTAATATGCCTAATTGACGACTGATATAGCTCAATTTTGAAACTAAAATTTTTGCATCACATACCGAAATACCGAAACTCAGCAAATATATTATATGGGGGCTAGGTCTAAATCCGGGTCGATATAGTTCATTCTCGAATCTTAGGTTCTAGATATCCTCCGATTGGAACAGAGTCTTAAAACCAAACCCACAACGAGGAACAAATGTTAACGACTTTAGTATAAAAAGGGGGTTATATAGGGACTAACCCTAAACCGGACGAATATTAATAATTTTAGTGGAAATATTTGGTACCCAATAATAACTCAGAGTACTAAATTACAGCTAATTCAGTAAATAAAATGCTATAAAGCCCCTTTAAATACTGAAAATTGGGAGTACCGTTATATGGGGGCAACCAGAAAAAAGGACCTGTATTTATAATTTTTAGTGACGAAATTTGGTATCCAATTTACTAAATTTGAGTTACAAACGGAAAAACAAAATTAATATACACTCCATACTATGGCGGAGGGTATAAAAATAGAGAATATCGGTGCATATATGGCGAACGTTGTAAACAATTTAGAATTCAGTAACAGGAAGGGACTCAAATAAACAAATCGAACCTGGAGCTATATAGAAGAAGAAAAGAAAGCAAAATGAAAGGTCAAAAATCGGACGGAACCGATTATACGATAGCACAGACATATAATCTGTCATTCGGAAATCTATGCAAAACTAGACTAGACATACGCCATTCGGTATCCTGCAGTAAAGCAAGCTTTGAAAGTCCTAACATCTAAACCTCTTTCAACAAAAGTCAATCCACGTCATTTCAGACTCGATGTGGTATGTTGTAAACAATTTCTTCTCAAACGAACAGGCGTTGGTTGCATAAGTCAAATAGAATACATCAAATAGAATACATTTACTACAATTCATTGCAGGATGTGCAAAATGTCCTCGCAATTGAAAAAAACTTTTGATATTTGGTGCAGTACATAGGTGAAATCGGACGAAACTCTATATAAGAGATATGACTAAATCTGAACCATTTTCTATAAAACTTTATACACCACAATTTAGGATCAATTTTATGCGCTATGCAAAATGTTGTCATAACCACAATAAAAAATAGACAGATGGACAGATATATAAATCGACTCAAACATATCTATAGGTCTATATCGTTTCCTCTTAAATCATACAAAACATATGCACAAAGATACCACAGTGAAGGGAATAAAAAGGGGTTATATGGGGGCTACCCTCAAAATTAGGCAAATATTTATATTTATTTGAGTTCCAAACCAACAACAACAAAATGGGGGGATTGGAAAAATATACACCGGCTGCCGCAAATAGGCTCACATATTTTTTATATCGAAACATTGATACTGGTAGAGAAAATGGGGTCCATGTGTTCGCATAAGGTGTTTCTATCTATTATCCACAAGGTAATTCTATCTATTATCCACAAAAATGTGAACCGACTTAGATTAATCCATAACTATGTCATTCGTGGAACAAAATTTAGCAAATAGATTAAAAGCAAATACCAATCGGTCACCCGTTGAATACTTGGAGCCAAATTAACACGAAGTCGGTCGGAAATATTTATGGGCTTTGTCTGCATTTCTACCTAATTCGATGCTCAAATACCTAATTCGATGCTCAATTTTGTACGTTGTGCAAAATGTTGTTTCTATCTGCCAAACATGAGGTGTTTGGTGCACCATTTACATAAAAACGAACGAAAATATAAATGACAGCAATATGCAAATCTGAACAGATTACAATGAAACTTTTCAAAGGTTGGGTTATAATAATTTCAGTACGTTTTGTGCCTATCGGCCATGTTTTGGGTCATTGGGCATCATTAACTTATAATAGAATGAATATGTGTATGGGAGCTATTTCCAAATCTGAACTGATTTCAATAAAACTTGACACACTTTAGACTACACTAACTTCAGTACGTTGTGCAAAATTTTGCGGCAATACGATTAACTTTAGGTCTTTGGTACACTACTTACATAAAATCGGACGAATCTATATCTAGGAGCTATATCTAAAACTTAACCGATTTCTCCAATTTTCAACAGGGTTCGTCTTTAGGCCAAATAAATTAGCTGTGCCAAATTTCATTCAATTCAGATCATAAATGCGACCTGTACTTTGTTTACAATACTTTGTTTACACGACACCTCTATTGTTAGCCAAATCTGGCCGTTTCTAGTCAATTGTAAATGATTTACAACAGTTTTATGGTCGATTTTTAGCCCTTGGGCGATGTTACGACTGCTAACAGCCGGTCAACTTCCATCATTTATCCGATTTTATCTACATTTTCGACGACCGGTCTGCCTGTGTGAAGTGCATTTTTAACAATAAAAGTTCCTGAACGGAATCTACGAAACCAAAATTGCACATCATTGGCTGTTACAGTATCGGAACCATAAACACCACTCACAATTTTAGCCACTAGGCTCGCATTTTCGCCTTTGTCCATTTTAACACCCTGTAACTCACAACTGAACGCACCAAACAAAAAATAGCCAAATAATTTTCTTTTACTGCTAAACGAACATAAATCTGAAATTGTTTGATCGATACTTTACGATCTATCAGTATAGCCATCAGCCGAAAAACTTTTGTTTTTCCCCAACCTAATATCAACTTCTTCTCTTCTTTGGTTCGAACCATATGCCGATGTGCACACCGCACTTTGTCATTATGGTCCATACAACCAGGGAAGTGGATTGATGATAGAAGACCAAGGGTCTCTCTGCCGGAGTTTGTCCACGTCCCGTCGCTTCGCTTAATACTACCTATAGCTGTTGGATGTTTAGATATTACCCTGCGAAATTTGAGTCTTTCGATTGACTTGCTATAGCAAACCCCATGACTCACGTTAAGCCTTCTTGATTTCACTCTTGTATCTATTACATTGTTCTCTATAAACGTCCCAATATGTACTAAGTTTCGTTTTACTACATTTATTATATATGCTTTCCTAGCAAACTTTCTCATGGATACCAGGTTTTGTGACCACCATACAGTCTGAAATTTCTTCCCAGAGTATGTTAAAGAACAAGAAGCCTTATAGCTCCTCAGAAGAGTCTCTGTGACTTTGACCACAGCTTTCTTCATCATCCTCATCCTAGCTTTAAATTTATCCCAGTTTGTCTACCGAGCGTTATAGGGGGCTTTTGTAGGAATCTAATCAAAATGCATCCCATGGTCCGAGAAGTACATTTTTCAGATACAGAAATCGAAGTCGAAATTATGTATGATATATTTAAATATGAACCGCTTTCACGGAAACGTGCCCCAGATTAATTTATATTAATTTCAGTGTCAATCGGCCTAGCTATAGGTTTGAAGTGCACCATCTACATAAAATCGGACGAAAATATACATAGGAGCTATATGTAAATCTGAATCGATTTAAAAAAAAAAAAAAACTTGACACACTTAAATTTTAGACTAACTTAAAACCAGTAAGGAAAGTAGTAAAGTCGGACTGGGCCGACTATATGATATCCTTAACCACTTTAGATATATTGTACATATATATCCTTACAATTGTATGTCAATGTTCCCTCGAAGGAACATACTCATGTCTTTCTGCAACGTATGATAAATGTAATTGCATTCGGGCAGATTTAGAGTCGTCTGTGTACCATGGGACAAATTTATGGAAAACGATTTATAGCGATGTTAATACACGCTATTCGTCACGCCGCACTGTCAAAAATTTAATTTCAATCAGACACCCGTTCGAAATACATATGCATCTGCACCAATTTCAACCAAACCCAGTAACGCCATTCAGGTCTCAATTTGATACGTTGTGCAAAATTTCGTGTTAGTCGGACAAACATTAGAAATTTGTTGCACAATTTATGTAAAATCGGACGAAAATATATATATGGGAGCTATGTCCAAATCTGAACGGATCTCCATGAAACTTAACACACATCATTCTGGGCTCAATTCAGTACGCTATGACAAATTTCGTGCAAATTGAAAAATATATTCGGACTTTGGTGCACAATTTACATTAAATCGGACGAAACATATATAGGCTTATATCTAAATCTGAACCGATTTTCACGAAATTTTAAACACATCATTTCGATTTTCGCGAAACATAGCACACATCATTTCGTGCATATCGACAGATATTTAGGGACTTTGGTGCACCATTTACCTTAAATCGGACGAAAATATATATCGGAGCTATATCTAAATTCGAACAGATTTTCACGAAACTTAGCACACATCATCCTAGGCTCAATTCAGTACGCTGTGTGAAATTTCGTGCAAAGCGAAAGATATTTAGGGACTTTGGTGCAAAATTTACCTTAAATCGGACGAAAATATATATGAGTGCTATATCTAAATATGAACCGATTTCCACAAAACTTAGCACAACTCATTCAATACTCAATTCAGTACGGTGTGCCTTATTTCGTGCAAATCGAAATATATATAGGGACTTTTGTGCACCATTTACATAAAATCGGACGAAAATATATATAGGAGCTATATCTATCTGCTGCAAACATAATTTTACTATAAAAAAAAATTATTTCGGGCACGCCTCTGGCAACGTCGCTAGTGTCACTGCTACCCCAGTGAAAGTGAAGATCATTGGCATCTCATCCAATGATCGCCAATGCTGTTCATTGGTGGGTCAGGCCTTATATTTAAGACCCTTTGAATGTACCTCGTAGATGCTGTAAAGAGTTCTTATATATATTAATAAACATCCATGTAATTTGTCATTACAAACTCCTTCTCCGTGAAAAGTCCTCCTGCTAAGAAATATACACATGTTCACTTCAAAACCCCAACTCAAATAAAATCTTCAAAATTAATTGCAATTAAATCAAGAAATTAAAAAAAATATGCCTACCAAAAAAAACACATAAATAATTTCTTAAAAATCCATTAGGGTTTTAAATAATTAATTTTGGTTATGGCTGAGTTGTTGTTTGTATCAAATAAATATTTGAAAACAAAGAACGAACGAGCGAAAAAACATCATAAATATTTTTTTATAAACATTCCACAAAATTCATTTTTATAATTTTGTAAGCGTAAACGTGCAATTAGACATTCTTGTGAAAACCGGAAGCCGGAGCGCAAAGTTTTTTAATGACTTTTCACAACTTGTTAACATTATTTTCATAATGCGTGATTAAATTATACCTTAAACATATCCGCAATAAGAAACAGCGAGCACAACAAAAACAACAACAAAGAAAAAAGTGAAATTTGCAAGTGTGTGTGTTTGTCATCTTCCTGGTTTATTATTATCCATCGTGTTTTTCTTCCCATCGTCCTTTCTGCATTCGTCATACGGCTCGGTGAAATGAAGACATTATTACATCAACACCCCCTGACAACATTCATGCAGCCGTAAACCGCACATTCGCAATTGTGCGACTCGAGACTTCTCTTTTTTTAACTGTCAGACAAAGAGCGTTGCGATGATGACTCTATTGCCGCAGTTCGTTGTATCCCATATGTCAGGACTTAGAGTGAGTTGAATTTGATTGTTTCCACAGAGTTGAGTTTCTTATGAGTCTCTAAAGATTCTTGTTGTTGTTGTTGTTTTTTTCTTCTTTTTCTCATATGGATCCGAACAAAGTTTGTATAAGTAAACGACACGAGTATGTGTGTGAGTACGTGTGTACGTTTGTTTGAATTTCCATACTCTGCCTACGTTACCTTCTCCTCTAATGGCTCCCTCTAGCTGCACGGGAATATTGCAAAACCATATATCCGTTTTGAATTTATTTGAATGTAAAAATGTAAGACGTGCCAAACACCAACATCGTCATCATCCAACAGAACTTGAAGACATCCAGATGATATTCCCACCCATTCTGTTAGCCATCCAGCCAGCCAGTCATTCGTTTGTTCCAAGTTACCACAAGGAGACAGGATTTGTCTGCAGGATGAGCACAAAGAGGGAAGAGGGAAAAGTTAAGCATTTCACACTTCACTGATTGTTTTTTGAAGAGTAAAATTGTTTATCAAACTTTTGGTTTATGAATCTACTTTGGGCTGAGGTTTTTTTCGTTTCGCTTTTTTGTTTTGGGAGACGGGGGATCTTTTTCATGTATTTTTTGGGAAAATTGTTTTTCCTTATAGCTGTCGGGGATTTTTTCAATATTGGAAATCTGGGAATTAAATTGTGTTTGTATGTATCCTCAAGTCTTTTTGTAACTTGGTCTTGAAGTTTTGTTAGAAATAAATAAAAAAACGAACATAGTGTTAGAAGACCAGACGATGCATTTGGAGAACTGGTATGATGGGATATAAAAAATAAAATTTAATTCAAACCACAGAGACTGATTTAACCAGTGAGCGGAGCAGTATAGTCGGACGGGGCCGACCATATGACACACACACAACTACTACGAAAAGCCTGGGCAATATTTCGTGATATTTGAACCCTTTTTACCGGGCAATATTTCGTGATATTTGCGCCCTTTTTACCGATTATAGATGAACAACTCCTCCTTCTAAGTCTTGCGTATTTTCCAAAATGTTTTTTCTTGAAGTGAATTTTTACGCCATACAATAAAAAATTGGTCACTTTAGGTTTTGCTTGATTTGACACTCGGAAAATTGATCGATCATCATCTAAACAACCGCTCTAAGTATTTGGTCAGATCCCCTTCACCTTGTAACATATGTGATGTTCTGTATATAATAATTGCCTCTAGAGCGACTAGAAAATCTGGCAAAATTAAAGTTTTCGGTTCATTGTACGCCCTGAATGAAATCTCAACTTCACCGAAATTTATAAGCGTCGTCCTTGACCATAATCGGAACTTCATGTACAATTTCAAAGCGATCAGCGCGAGATTTCCGTCCTCTAATGGAGCAATAGTAATAATATGCACATAGTCACCTTTAATTAATTACGTATAACTCCCGCATCGGAGTACATACAGCCATATAATTGGTATCAATTTGAAGGTCAACAACTCATCTTGGACATACTATCAACATCTCGTGTAAATGTCCTACAGTAGCAAGTATATACGCCCCAGAATAAAAAATTTGTAATTTTTCACACAAATGTCTGGGTCCATTTGACCCACTAAATATTGACCGATCTTTATGAAAACAGGAATGCTTTTTCTTTGTCCTGATCCCCTTCTCCATGGAAAATTTCACGATGTTTGGGCCATAATTGCGGCCTCTGGAGCGACCAGAAAAACCGACAAAAATTTAGTATTTGGTCCATTTCATCCCCTAAATATTAATCGATCTTTCCCAAAAACAATAGAGGTCTTCATTGGCCAGAACCCATCCTACATGCAAAATTTCGTGAAGATTGGTCGATAACTGTGGCCTGTATCGTGTTTACAAAATATAATGGACAGATGGACGGACGGACACACATGTCTAGATCGACTCAGCTAGTCGAGATATGACGATCGGTATACTTAAAGGTGGGTCTAGGACCAATATTTCGCGGCGTTACAAACTTTTGGGGCTGCACAAAGCTATAATACCCTGACAACATAGTTGTGTAGGGTATAAAAATTGTCCTTTAGACCAAAAACATTTACATTATAACCACATTCAATGGTATGTGAGCCCATATCAAAGTGTTGAAGATCTTATCATAAATGGCTAGAGATGGTATTTACCGGGTAAATACCCATGGGGTGGGTAAATATCCATTTGCGGGTATTTATTTGGGTATTTACTATATTGATGCGGTAATACAACATCTGACACCCTATTTCCGGGTTTCTGTTATCAAATCGATTTAGAATAGATAGTTTTATGATACTTTAAAGACGTGGGTAAATACTTGTGTAAATACCCGAGTTTTTACCCGAAAAATGGGTAAAAACTCATTAACTGCCGAACCACTTGACATAGGCGGTCAAAATTTTGCACATATGTTTCTAATGACAAAGCAAATATAGAAAACCAAAATGGGGTCCCTGGGTCCAAGTTTTGATATAGCCCCCATATAACCGTATCTCCCGATTTAAGGTATTTTTTGCCTATTAGACACATTTTACAACCAAATTGGCTGTAATTTGGCACATAGTTGGCCATCATTTAAATGATGTGGAGTTTTTTCAGAAGACTTATTCCAAGGACCCCCGAGGGAGTTGTTAGTCGCAGCTGGCTTTGATATCAGGAAGACGAGTGCTGAGTCGCAATCTTCCGCAAAGACCGGGAATCCCCAAAGGAGCAACTGGTATTTGCAAAAGAGGAAAGAGGACTGCCTCGAGAATCCACTGACGAGGGCAGACGAAGCTGGATTTAATATCTGGAAGACGAGTGCTGAGTCGCAATCTTCCGCAAAGGCCGGGAATCAACAAAGGACCCACCGGTTTTGCAAAAGAGGAAGATATCAGTAACAGATAGTAAGGAGCCGCCGTCTTATGCCAAGGTTACCAGAAAACGCTATCAAGATGAGATCTGCTATGCAGTGATCGACGGGAATAGCGCGTCCGCTAAGCTAAAGAAGGAGACCCATAAAGAAATGTTAAGTGCAGTCAACAGCTAGATTATGGAGTAGCTACGACAAGGAAGGGAATCTATTGAGCTAGATAGCTACGCTTTCAAAGGGATCTATATAATGCTGGAATTTGAAACTCCAACCAGTGAGCGGAGCAGTATAGTCGGACGGGGCCGACAATATGATACCCTACACAACTTCCACGAAACTATAACTTTCTGTGGTTCTATATTCTGAGCTTGGGCAATATTTCGCGATATTTGCACCCTCGTGACCGACTAGAGGTCAACAAATATTCAGTACAGCCCTTCTTATCACTTGTCCAGATTCCCATCACCGTGTTGTGTTGTGATGTTCGGCTGTCAATTTTGGCCTATAGTTTAACTCAAAAAAAAAAAAAAAAAACACAAAAAAAAAATAAGTTTTCGGTCCACTTCATCCCAGAATTATTATCTGATCATCTCCGAAAATTATAGGCGTTGTCGGTGACCATAACTTGAACCTCATGGAAAATTTCAAAGCGATCAGCGCTATATTTCCGCCCTCTAGTGTGGTAATGGGTTACTTATGAATACTTTATACTTATACTTTATGAATACGTATGCACTGTACATATTTATGTGTAAGTCCCGCTTCCGAGTACATACGACAATATAATTGGTATCAATTTAAAGGTCAATCACTCCTCTTGAACATACTATCAACTTCTCGGATCTACGACCTTCAGGTGTAAATATATACCCCGCAGAATACAAATTTTGTAATTTTTCACACAAAAGTCAGGGTCCATTTGACCCGCTAAATATTGACCGATCTTTATCAAAACAGGCATACTTAGACACTGCGTGTGAAGAAATGGGATGTCTTCCAAAGGGAGGAGAACGGGGAAGACGCTGTCCTTGCGTTAGGCTTGTACAGGTCTTCAATGGCAAGTCTGACTAAGACCAAGGACAAGGCGCACTAGGTGTCCAACGCCGTGTACTTCCAAATCGGTAAGGCAAAGATTGGAGACGATGAAGCCAAGGACAACAGCGAGGGGCAAATACCAACAGCAACAAAGAGGAGGGAGCCGAGGAGAAGATCGCGGACTCCAAGAAAAACCGGTTACTGGAGGACAACTGATAGAAGTCATCCAGGTTATCCTCCATCGGAGCGATACGGCAACCGTGGCCCTGATAGAAAAAATTAAAAAGTAAAATACACATCGGACTGATCCAGGAATCTTGGACAATTAAAACCAGTAAGGAAAGTAGTAAAGTCGGACGGGGCCGACTATATAATACCCTTCACCACTTTGGGTATATTCAACAGATGAATCTTAACAGACGTCACAGACGTTGATAAACATGAGGAGTTTGGTGCGCCATTTACTTTAAATCGGACGAAAATATTTACTTTAAATCGGAAGAAACTTGTCATATCATCGGCCATATTTTGAGTTCTTGGTGCATCATTTAGTTGAAATCGGGAGAAAATATGTATCGTAGCTCTATTCAAATTTGAACCGATTAAATAAAACTTTCCACATGCTAGGTTATATAAACTATATAACTTTGGATCTTTTGTGCACATTTTAATTAAAATCTGACGAAACTATATATAGGAACTAAATCTACATCTGAACCAACAAAACTTGCCACAAGTTATCTCATAATAACTCCACTAAGTTGTACAAAATTTTGTGCCAATCCGACACACCTGGGGAATTCGGTGCAGCATTTATATCTAACTTATAGGTTATACTAAGTTCATTACGAAAGATATATGTGGACGAAAATGTATATGGGAGCTATATCTAAATCTGGAGTGATTTCTGGAAACTTAACACACTTCATTTTATACTTCATTCAGTACGATACGCAAAATTTCGTACAAATCGAAAGATATATAGGGACTCTAATGCACTATTTATCTAAAATCGGACGAAAATATATAAATATATATGAACCGATTTTCACGAAACTTAACACACATCATTGTAGACTTTATTCAGTACGCTGTACCAAATTTCGTGCAAATCGAAAGATATATAAGGACTTTGGAACACCATTTTCCTTAAATTGGACGAAAATATATATGGGAGCTATATCTAAATCTTAACCGATTTTCAAAAAACTTAACACACATCATTCTAGACCTAATTCATTATGCTGTGCCAAATTTCGTGCAAATCGAAAGATATTTAGGGACTTTGGTACGCCATTTTGTTTAAATCGGACGAAAATATATATATGGGAGCTATATCTAAATCTGAACCGATTTTCACGAAACTTTGCACACATAATTCTACGTTTAATTCAGTACGCTGTGCCAGATTTCGTGCAAATCGAAAGATATTTAGGGACATTGGTGCCCCATTTACCTTAAATCGGACGAAAATATATATGGGAGCTATATCTAAATCGGAACCGATTTTCATGAAACTTAACACACATCATTCTAGACCCAATTCATTATGCTGTGCCAAATTTGGTGCAAAGAAAGATACAGGGACTTTGGTACATCATATTGTGTCGGATGAAAATATATAGGGAGCTATATTTATTTCTGAAGGTGTTTGGCAATTTCAATATTGTTTCAAATCATCGAAGTACCTAAAATTTCATCCAATTCGGATAAATAAATGCGACCTGAAATTAATTAGAAATTAATGTTTGAACAGATGGACAAATGTACCGGCATGCATACACAACTATTTTGTCAGGGTATTATAGCTGTGTGCAGCCCCAAGAGTTTGTAACGCCGCGAAATATTGATCCTAGACCCACCATTAAGTTTACCGACCATCATATCTCGACAGCTGAGTCAATCTAGACATGTGTGTCCGTCCGTCCGTCCGCCTGTCTACTATAATTTGTAAACACGATACAGGCCACAGTTATGGACCAATCATCACCAAATTTTGCATGTAGGAATGGTTCGGCCCAATTAAGACCCCTATTGTTTTTGGTAAAGATCGGTTAATATTTAAGGGATAATATGGACAAAATACAAACTTCTCCAATTTTTACATAGAGAAGCCGATCGGGGCAAAGAATAAGCATACCTGGTTTGATAAAGATCGGCCAATATTTATCGGGTCAAATGGACCCTGACTTTTGTGTGAAAAATTACAAATTTTGTATTCTATGGCGTATATATTTGCTCATGAAGGACAAAAGTATCCAAGAGGAGTGGTTGACCTTTAAATTGATACCAATTATATTTTCGTATGTACTTGGATGTCGGAGTAACGCTTAAATATTTAAATATATTTACAGATATTATTTAGTAGCCCATTACCACACTAGAGGGGGGAAATATAGCTCTGATCGCTTTGCAATTTTCCACGAAGTTCCAGTTATGGTCAAGGACAACGCCTATAACTTTCGGTGATGATCAGATTATAATTACAGGATGAAGTGGACTGAATACTATTTTTCGAGTCGATGCCTATAATAGGCCGAAAATCACAACACAACCCACGTTGAAGGGAATCTGTACTAAATATTAATAGTAAAATTCGGAAAATATATCAGATGCTATTGACCTCTAACCGGGCTAGAGGGAGCAAATATCACGAAATATTGCCCAGGTTCGAAATAAACATCAACAGAAAGATACAGTTCCGTGGTAGTTGTGTAGGGTATCGCATGGTCGGCCCCGTCCGACTATACTGCTCCGCTCACTGGTTTTCGTCATGTTGAAGTTCCAATCGCAGTTCTGCAACCAGAGTGTCCGTTATTTGAAACATTAATTTTTCACAGCACGAACAACCTAGCATCAAATCATGCAATAACATTGTCCCCATATAAAGATTTTGTGTGCGATTTCTACAAATTAGTACCTTTTCTGTTCAATGGGAATCATATATACCCTAAATTACATACACCATTCATTTCCGATTAAATTTACATATTAATCTTCTATTCGATTCAAATAACAATCAACTGTACGTTTGCAAGGGAATGAGGGGCATTTATGGATCTACCTTCTTCCCCTGAAGAACCAACATTAATTGTAATGATTTGTCACAAATGTATACCTGTATGTTACATCTACAACACTTTACAAAATGACTATATTCAAATGATTGAGAAGTTTGCATGGACATGTAGCAGACACTGTTTTACATAAATACGTCATACAAACGAATATATGTAAATGTGTTATGAGTTGGTCCTGTTCTAAGTGAAACTTTCCAAAAAAACCCTGTATAACGATACAATATGAAAATTATGCCCAAATGGTTGGTTGGTGGTGAAAGATTAATGAATACATCACAATTTATACGAAATACTCACACTACTGCATGAGTTCATGTAAGTGTGTGTGTATGTATGTAGAATATATTGCTTTATTAAGTTATACATGACGCTCGTCAGTCTGTCTGCCTTCATACTCCCGGTGAGTGGATATGACTGATGGTAGCGGTTGAACAAAATTCATTTTTATGCAAATGTCGGCTGTTACCCACCCTCTACAATTTTGTCCTTGTGTGTAATTTTCATCGGTGTTGCTGTTCGTCATTATAATAACATTTTGATGATTACGTTAAATGGAATTTGACTACCATTTTTTGTTGCTGTTTTTGGAGCCATAGAATTTTCAACAATGTCCCTATGAGACATTGTAGGTTGGTAAAACGTTTGTTTTTTTCCTTTCGAAATATTACATATTCAAGGCAAAACTAGATGAAGTGGAAAGAAAGGTCGCACATAAATATGGTGGGGTAATATAATGGGGAAATGGTAATATATGGGTGGACATGTAGAACATATTGCAATCGTTTTTTTTATAATTTGTATAATGTTCTTCAATTAAGTCAACTAAATTCATTTTTAATAATTTTTATGAATAAGAATTAAATGTAAAAGATACCTGAGGCAGAATAACATCGAAGAGGCCAACCCATGAAACACTGGCATTTACTTGAAAATAAAATTCCATCTCCACTAGGAACTATACTACGGTGATTGAGTATTGGAAGTGAGGCTAAAACTTCCGATGTAAACAAAATTGGGTGTGATGTTTATAGAGAGCGGATGACGTAGGGGATGATAGGCTTAACATGTCAAAGCCCAGGCTTATCTTGGTCCCCTTTCATCTCAATTATGGATACTGACCTCCCCGCGTTATCACCTGGGGTAGCTACTTTCATCATCCCTTGAAATAGTGAGCTGAGTTCACCCAGAAGAACTATACAATTATGGGTTGAAGCCTCCTCCTACTATGAAAAAGCAACGAGAAAGAAAACCAAACCCCTTAATGAGACATGAATTTGCCAGCGGATTTATGGTTAACAGCAGAATAAAAGACCTCATCAAAGATGAACAGACCAAATATATTTTATATTTTACGAGCGCATAGAAACACAATATTATCGCTACCCGGGCCATGACATTAAAATTCTGCTAGGAGATTTTAATGCAAATATCGGAAGGGAAAATGTGTTTGCCACACTGTCGGAAAATTCAGACTCCATGAAAAAACGTCGGACAATGGCATGAGGTTGATTGACTTCGCGGCAACAAAAAATGGTAGTTAGCAGCACCAGATTCAAGCATCTTGATACACATAAGGGCACCTGAATTTATCCTGATCAGACACAGAGGAATCAAATCGATCATGTTGTGATAGACGGAAGGCATTTATCCAGTATTTTAGACGTTCGATCGTGGAGCGAATATCAATTCGGACCCTTATCTTGTGGCAGCCAAGGTTCGCAATCATATTAATGTTGCAGCAAAGGTGCAATTTAACACAACACGGAAACTCAACGTCGAAAAAATGCAAACGCAACAGATAGCAAAAGCCTACTCCGCTCAACTTACCCATCAGATAGACGAAAGTACTCATTGTCCCGGTATTAATAATGGCAAAGAATTGTCCACTCTATAAAAACTACACCAAAAGCAACACCAAAAACCACCATCAAGAAACCTATGGTAGGACCAGGAGTGTATTAATGCTACTGATGTGAAAAACGCAGCGTTCAGAGTAATCCTGTAGACAGTTGCAACACGTGATGCGAGGGAGAATAATCGGGAGAAAAGGAGAGAGGAGAAACGTATTTTCAGAAAAATGAAGATACAACAAGAAAAACGTAAACATGAGCAAATCGAGATGTACAGGAATCCGAATGAAGTCCAAAAATTTTACCAACGAGTAAAACACCAAACCCAAGGCTTTGGTGCAGGCTCATCCTCCTGTAGAGATGAAGAATGGAACCTCGGCAATGCAGGATAACTTTAAGTGGCACAAGGTCAGCAGTTAAAGTCGGAAAGAACCTATACTGAACGAGGATTCAGATAAGGTGACAATTTAGCGTGTGATCTTTTCAACATCCTCTTGGAAAAGGTCTTACGAGAGGCAAATGTGAACAAAAATGGCATTCTGTACTCCAAACAGCATATGTTACTCACCTACGTGCGGTAATAGCCACCTTTGAACGAGTTGAGATGGAGTCTGCCAAATTGGGACTAGCAGTAAATTACGAAAAGACCAAGCTGATGGTATCGACGCACAAACACCCAGTAGACTAGGACCAACTGTGGAACTTGAAAACTACAGCTTCGAGGTAGATTTTATATACATTGGTACCGCCATAAATAAATGACACCAGTTTTGAACTATGGTGAGCAGAGTAGTATAGCCGGACGGGACCGACCATATGATACCCTGCATAACTGCCACATAAGTCTTAGCTTTTTTTATTTCACGATAATTGTACTCTCTTAACCGATTATAGGTCAACAGCTTCACTTTCTAACGCTTGTATAGTTTCCAAATAATGTTCTACTGAGGCGAATATTTACGCCATAAAATAAAAAATGGTTGCCTTAGGTTTTTGTTGATTTGACACTTGGAATATTGATTTCAAAGCCATTAAAAATGGCATTCTGTACACCAAACAACATATGTTACTCACCTACGCCGATGACATCGACATAATGGGTCGAACATTACGTGCGGTAATAGCCACCTTTGAACGAGTTGAAATGGAGTCTGCCAAATTGGGACTAGCAGTAAATTACGAAAAGACCAAGCTGATGGTATCAACGCACAATACACCCAGTAGACTAGGACCAACTGTGGAACTTGAAAACTACAGCTTCGAGGTAGATTTTATATACCTTGGTACCGCCATAATTAAATGACACCAGTTTTGAACTATGGTGAGCAGAGTAGTATAGCCGGACGGGACCGACCATATGATACCCTGCATAACTGCCACAGAAGTATTAGCTTTTTTTATTTCACGATAATTGCAATCTCTTAACCGATTATAGGTCAACAGCTTCACTTTCTAACGCTTGTATAGTTTCCAAATAATGTTCTACTGAGGCGAATATTTACGCCATAAAATAAAAAATGGTAGCCTTAGGTTTTTGTTGATTTGACACTTGGAATATTGATTTCGGACTGCGGCGACTATATGATACCCTTCACCACTTTGGGCATATTCTACATATGTATACTTAGAGACGTCGTTTTTGTTATATATATATATATATATATATACGAACCGATTTCAGGGAAACTTGGCTGAAAATTTTGGTGCACCATTTACCTTAACTCGGACGAAACTATATATGGGAATTATATCTAAATCTGAACCGATTTTCACGAAACTTTGCACACATTATTCTAGACTTTATTCATAACGCTGTGCCAAATTTTGTGCAAATCGAAATATATATAGGGTCTTTGGTGCAACAATTACCTTAAATCGGATGAAAATATATATGCGAGCGATATCTATATATGAACCGATTTTCACGAAACTTTGCACACATCATTCTAGACGCATTTCAGCACGCTTTGCCAAAATTCGTGCAAATCAAAATATTTCCAGGGATTTTAGTGGACTATTTACCTAAAATCGGGCGAAACTATATAAGGAAGCTATATCTAAATCTGAACCGATTTTCACGAAACACACACACATTACACTTTATTCTAGACTTAATTTAGTACGCTGTGCAAAAGTTCGTGCAAATCGAAAGGTATATATGGACTTTGGTGCACCATTTCCATTAAATCGGACGAAAATATGTATGGGAGCTATATCTAAATCTGAACCGATTTTCCCAATTTCACAAAGACCCTTTACCACAGAGTGGTGAATCGGTCACCATTGCGTATGAGTACTTGTAGTGTTCATCACATATTTCCCATACGACATGTGGTACCAAGAGATGAAATAATCTTCTTTCATTTTAAAATTTCATCAACAAATCACGACAAACAAAAACTCTTAGGATATCACAATTTAAATTTTACAAAAACATTCTTTCCACTTGTCACTCAATTTTACAAGTCGTTAATCCATTCACAGACAACCATAAAATATGTTTATTTCAGCACCTAACCCAAACCGAATCGAAGCGAACCACTCAGACATCTGCCGCCACCCAAGAGATAATTTGTCGCACATTTCTAACTTGACTCCAAACTCGAGGTAATATTTTTTTCTTCTTCATTCAAAGAAAACGATGACATCGTTCAATGAAGATGTCAGGGCAGGCAGCCAGCAAACACACACAAACGAAAATGAATTAAAAGAAGGACAACATTTTAATTTGGATATTCAATTAGTGCAGTCTTTGTTTGTTTTTTGTTTTTGTTGGGAGATTTGTTTGAACAGCAACAAATCGTCTGCCATTGTTTAAGAAATGAATGAATGATTCTTTTTTCGCTTTTTTGTTTGTTCTTGAAAATGTGGGTTTCTATTCTTCAAATGTCTGCCAAACAAGAAGACAGCAGCAGTACCGACAAAAAATATGAAAAAGAATCACTTAGATGACAAGAATATATATGCCACAAAATTCAAACCAGATGGGCCAAAGGCTCCAAAGAAAGCTGCAGAAATAAAAAACAATGCCAACCAGAGACAGGTTATTTATGGTAGCACAAACTGAAAAGAAATGTGGTGTTGACAAACTTTTGCCATGGTTATGGTCTATTAGAGCTTTTCTTTTATTTTTGTTTTAGTTGTTGTGGTCGTTGTTGTTGTTGCTGCTGCCTTTTGTGTACAGCTCTTTGGCCATTGATTGAAGAAAACTTTGTGTGTGCCGCATTGTCTTTGAAGTCTTTTTATGTTATTACCAAGAAATGGATTCAAAACGGTCGCTCTTTCTCTATCTAGGTGATGGTATCTCAACATCTTTGTTGCAGAAAATAGTCTCTATTTAAAGGATGATTAAGGTCATGGCTATAAAACAAAAGAGATTGAATAGTTAGTAATTAACAGCTTGTTGATGGAAAGATATTTTGGCTGTTTGCAGGTGATATTTAAATATTAGGTTCGAAAAAAAAATTCGAAAGAGGTTGACATAAAAAACTTGGGGCACAATTCCAAAAATTATCGCTTTATGTGACCTTTGAAAGAATATTATTTAAAAAAATCCACGCCTTATATGGCCTTTGAAAGAATATTATTTAAAACAAGTGAAAAAGCGTTAAATTCGGCCAGGCCGAACTTTGTATGTCCTCCACCATAGATACTAGAAATGAAAATATAGGGAACATACCAAAAAAGGACCTATACCGACATTTCTAGAAACGGATTATGTAAACCATAATACAAATTTCAGAAATTTTTAATGGATAATTATCCTCAGCCTTATGGCTAATGAGTGTGTATACACTTTAACACGGTGAAAATGTGGCTCATCGAAATATTGGTTTTAGACCCCATGTTTCTTTGGACCAAATCCGTCTCAAAAAATTTAGATTTCATCCAAACTTTGGTCATCTTATTATTTCTTCCAATCTTAGTTCAAGTTCGAACCTCCACATATGGGCTAGGTCTTAATGCGGGCTATAGTTCATTATCGAACCTTACTTTTTCGATATCCTTCGCAGGTGAAATGATTACATCAGTGTCTTAGAATCGAACTTAAAACGCGGAACAAATCTGATAACTATTTTAATATAAACCAGTAAGGAAAGTAGTAAAGTCGAAGGGGGCCGACTATATGATACCGTTCACCACTATGAGTATATTAAACAGGACTATTAGCATGACATTGGATGAAATAAAATATGTAATATTTATCTAAATGTGAATCGACTTAGATCTATCCATAAACATGTCATTCGTTTGTTCCAATGGGACAAAAGTATGTAACTCGACTTCAAAAAATATTAATAGGTCATCCGTTGGGCTATGTCTGTACTTCTACAAAACGCAACTACGTAATTCTATGCTCAATTTTGTACGTTGTCAATCTGAATAACATGAGGAATTTGATGCCCAATTAACTTAAAATCGGGCGAAAATATATATGGAAGCTATATCGAAATATGACGGGATTTCTATGAAATTAGTCACTGGTTAGGTTATAATAATTTCAGTACGTTTTATTCCCATAAGCCATATATTGGTCCCTTGGTGCGTCAATTTCTTAAAATCAATCTATAATATAAGAAAGGTATATATAAATCTCAACCGATTTTCACGCAACTTGACACACATCATTCTGGACTAAATTCAGTACGCCAAATTTCGTGCAAATCGATAAATATGTGGACTTTGGTGCACCATTTACATTAAATCGGACGAAAATATATATATGGGAGCTATATCTAAACGTGGACCGATTTTCACGAAACTTGACAGACATCACTCTATATTCAATTCAGTACGTTATGCCAAATTTTGTACAAATCGAAAGATATATGTGGACTTTGGTGCACCATTTACATGAAATCGGACGATACTATATACAGAAGCTATATCCAAATCTGGCAGACATCACTCTAGGCTCAGTTCAGTACGTTATGCCAAATTTTGTGCAAATCGAGGGATATATAGGGTCTTTGGTGTACCATTTTCATGAAATCGGACGAAACTATATATGGGAGCTATATCTAAATCTGGACTGATTTTCTCGAAACTTGGAAACAATTCAGTACGTTATGCCTAATTTGGTGCAAATCGAAAGATATATAGGGTCTTTGGTGCATCATTTACCTGAAATCGGACGAAAATATATATGGGAGCTATATCTAAATCTGAACCGATTTTTCCCAATTTCAACAGGGTTCGTCCTTGGGCCACATAAATGAGTTGTGCCAAATTTCATCCAATTCGGATTATAAATGCGACCTGTACTTTGTTTACAATTTAACACCAACAGACGGGCGGACGCACGGACGGACATGCATAAATCGACTCAGAAAGTGATTCTATGAATATTCTCAATAGGAACTATGGGTCTATCTCGTTTCCTTTTGCCTGTTACAAACATATGCACAATGACATAATACCCTGTACCTCAGTGTGGTGAAGGGTATAAAAAGGGGGTTATATAGGAACCACCCCAAAAATGGAAGGGAGATTTGTTACCATACATGACTACAAAATACCAAATTGCAGCAAATTCGGTTGAAAAACGTACTCAAGAACCCTAAAATACCGAAAATTGGGGGGTACCCTTATATGATATGCCTAAATGTGGACCGATAAAGCCCATCATCGAACTTGACCTGCCTGCAGATAAAATACGACTCTATGCTAAATTTTGGCAATATATCTCAATTCGTTTAGACGCTAGAGTGATTGCAACAGACTGACGGGCATGGCTATATCGTCATAGAATTTTATGCTGATCAACAATATATATACTTTATATGGTCGGAAATGATTGTTTCGATGAGTTACAAGCGGAAAAACAAAATTAATATACCCTCCATACTATGGTGGAGGGTATAAAAATCCACCCCTTATATGGCCTATGAAAGAATATTATTAAAAAAAATCCACGCCTTATATGGTCTTTGAAAAAATATTATTTAACAAATCCACGTCTTTTGATTTTAAGTTTCTTAAAAAATTGTTTCTTTCCTTGACTTCATGTCTTCATTATCACACCTAATTTAAAATAAATTCCCTTCATTAACTATTTAAATCGTAATTATTTCCATATCATTAGCCAAAACGCATTAAGTCACAAAGAGGTCACCCCTACCAACACCTTTCAGCAACACCAAGCTAAATTACATTCATTTGTTACAAATGCATTTAGACTTTTGACTAGAGATGACATAACCCCGCACTTAAGAACATTAATTTTGCAATGGCCGAACACAAACAAAAAACCCAGTTCCTTTGCAAAAATGTTATTTTTAACCGACTGTCAGCACAACCTGCAAAGCCATAAATCTTTACCATTACAATTTTAGCTATGCACAGCAGCAGCAGGATCTGAATGGCAGAACGGGCTTTGTCTTCTGTTTAACGAAAATAATGACTTTGGCCATTAAAAACAAAAGAACAGAGTCATTTGGAATATTATTTTAGGTTTGTATCTGAGAGAACCCTTCGCTGTCCACACCTCCGCACGAAATGAAGGTGAGCAGAAATGAGGTGTTTATTAGGGTC
>NW_026880429.1:0-30372 GCF_032173495.1 Musca vetustissima
GAATGATGTCTGCTAAGTTTCGTGAAAATCGGTCCAGATTTAGATATAGCTCCCTTTTATTATAGACTGATTTTAAGTAATTGACGTACTAAGGAACCAATAGGAACAAAACGTTCTGAAATTAGTATAACCTAACCTGTGACAAGTTTGTTTGAAATCGCTCAATATTTGGATAGAGCTTCCATATATATTTTCGCCCGATTTCAAGTAAATTGGGCATCAAACTCCTCATGTTAGTCAGATTGACATCAAATTTTGCACAACTTACAAAATTGAGCATAGAATTACGTAGTTGCGTTTTCTTGAAGTGCAGACATAGCCCAACGGATGACCTATTTATATTTGTTTGAAGTCGATTGACATACATTATGGATAGATCTAGGTAGATTCACATTTAGATAAATATCACATTTTTTCATCCCATTTTATGTTATAGTCCTGTTTAATATACCCATAGTGGTGAAGGGTATCATATAGTCGGCCCCGTCCGACTTTACTACTTACCTTACTGGTTTTCACTATGTCAATGTGTATATGCCCACATTAGGCTGAGGGTATAATTAAGAATAATTTCAAGGGCCTTCCTAAACTTAATTTTCATTTTTTCAAAGGTCTCGGATAATTTTTTTTTAATTTTTTCAAAGGTCTCGGATAGTTTCGCATTTTTTCTCTAAATTTGCGCATGACTATGATCCCATTAGTTACATATATCCCCTGTACCTATATACTATATCTACCACATTTCTTTGTACTACCAAACTTTTTACCTTCCATCGACTTGGCATATTTCTATGTAAAACTATTTCAAAACTATTTGCTACGGTATTGTTTGTTATCGTTTTGGTTAGTTTTTACATTGTGTTGATGTGAGACCCGAGACGAGCTGAAGGCTATCTAAACACACGCACGAACACACAGTTTTCTTCTCGACTGCATATTTTTACAATGGGTAAAACTGCAGACCACTTGGAATGTTCTGATGGACGCAAACATGAATATCTTTCTCTCTTTTATAATTTTGGAATTTTTCATAATCATCAGTTATGTTAAAGAGCTCATCATAATATTTATCATATTTTATGCTATGTATGTGCGGGTGTGTGTATGTGTGTGGCTTCTATGCATAGAAAAAAAGGAAATATAAAATTCCTTTTGGTCCACATAAAATATTTTAAAAATAGATAAATTGTGAGGTGTTGTGGATTAATGGGAGGCCATATGCCCGTGACACATTTAGTTATACATCACCATAAATAAAGAATATTATGTTTTTATCCACTCAATATTTTTTTATTTAAAGTGAAATAAAGCAACGGCTTAAACAATTTTTTATGGGGAAGTGATAAAAATACAAATATAAGTTTTTATTATTTAAAAAAAAAACAATGTTTTATGCATGTTTATTAACAAAAAATTGTGTTTTATGAACTGTAAACAGAAAGTTATAAAATTGTTTATTAGAATAAAATTGGATTTTAATCCTTTACAAAATGAATAAATGAAATAAACTCTGTAAAAATTTTATATTTCATCTATTTTTTTACATAAACAAATAATTTTCTGTAGAGCTTGAATGTGTTGTGTTTATTATTTTCGAAAATAAAAAGGATTTCGTGTTTTGTGAAATTAGTGAAACATCTGCTACATCATTTGCGCTACTTTAATAATAGGGGCTTAGGTCGGCATACAAATTAAATTAGCTATAATTGATGTGTGTGTGCGTTTTTTTATTAATTCCAAATGAATGCAATTACAACAGAAAACAAATGTAGGGACCAACTAAAACCTATATTAGGGCGGTAGCTATGTTAAAAATTTCTACAAGAATATATGGACCTTTCAGGAGAGGTCCATACATTAAGTTGGGGAAAAAGAAATCCATTATTATACCCTTCACCAATCTGTGGTACAGGATATAATGTTTGTTACAGCCAAAGGAAACGAGATAGGCACATGGTTCCTTTTGAGAATATGCATAGAATCACTTTTTAAGACGATCTATGCATGTCCGTCCGTCTGTCCATGTTAAATTGTGAACAAAGTACAGGTCGCATTTATGGTGTACCAAAGTCCCTATATATCTTTCGATTTGCACGAAATTTGGCACAGCGTACTGAAATAGGTCAAGAATTATGTGTGTTAAGTTTCCTGAAAATCGGTTCAGATATAGCTCACATATATATTTTCGTCCGATTTAATATAAATGGTGTACCAAAGTCCCTATATAGTTTCCGATTTGCAGAAAATTTAACACAGCGTACTGAATTAGGTCTAGAATGATGTGTGTGTTAAGTTTCCTGAAAATCCGATTTAGTGTAAATGGTGTAACAAAGTCCCTAAATATCCTTCTATTTGCACGGGATTTGGCATAGCGCACTGAATTAAGTCTAGAACGATGTGTGTTAAATTTCGTGAAAATCGGTTCAGAGTTAGATGTAGCTCCCATATATATATATATATATATTCCTCCGATTTTATATAAATGGTGCAACAAAGTCCTTATATAACTTTCGATTTGCACGAAATTTTGCATAGCGTACAGATTTAAGTCTAGAAGGATGTGTGTTAAGTTTCGTGAAAATCGGTTCAGATTTAGATATAGCTCCCATATATATTTTTCGTCCGATTTTATATAAATGGTGCAACAAAGTTCTTATATAACTTTCGACTTGCACGAACTTTTGCATAGCGTACAGATTTAAGTCTAGAACGATGAGTGTTGAGATTCGTGCATATCGTACAGATTTAAGTCTAGAACGATTCGTGAAAATCAGTTCAGATTTAGATTTAGCTCCACATATGTATTTTTTTCCGATTTTATATAAATGGTGCACCAAAGTCTTTATATAACTTTCGATTTACACGAAATTTAGCATAGCGTTCTGAATTAAGTCTAGAACGATTAGTGTTAAGATACGTGAAATTGGTTCTGATTTAGATATAGCTCTCATATATATTTTCGTCCGATTTTACATCAGTGGTGCACCAAACTACTTATGTTTGTCTGATTAACACGAGATGTGCACAACGTATCAAATTGAGACTTGAATGACGTTATTTCGTTTTGTTGAAATTGGTGCAGATGTAGACCTAGCTTCCATATGTATTTTAAACGAGTGTCTAATTGGGATTAACTTTTTAACAGTGCGACGTACCGAATATCGTGTATCAATTATGCTATACATCGTTTTCCATAAATTTGTCCCATGGTACGCAGACGATTCTAAATCTGACCGAATGAAATTAAATTTAGCATATGTTGCAGAAAGGCATGAGTATGTTCCTTCGAGTGAACATTGACATGAAATTGTAAGAGTACATATGTACAATATACCCAACGTGGTGAAGGGTGTCATATAGTCGGCCCAGTCCCCTTTACTACATTCCTAATTTAATATTGATGACATATTCTTGGCTGTCCATGACTGCTACTGTCCATAAGGTATTTATTCGTTCGACGCAGATAATGGAAAATTGTGTATGTACTTCCATTAGGGGTTCTTGGAAAATATGCTGCTGAAGCTAGACATAAAATGTATAAGGCCGACAGGTTACATCACGCTCGTAAGAGCAGCGGAACGAATAACATCTTAGATATATTTACTAGAAGCTTGGATACATTAGATCCTTTAATATCATCAATTAGCTTAAAAAAAAAGTTGCAGCGAATTCATTCTACTGATGAATTTGAATTTCTACTGAAGACAGATCACGTGATGAGAGAGATGATTTCAATGCAGGCGGACAACAACGTATATAAATATTCCTAATTGCTTAGATTTAGAAAATGAAAGGGACTTCATTTAAGTAATATATGTAATCACAGACGTAGCAAAGTGGAGGGGTGTCCTTGGTGCTCGATACCGCCCCAATTGTTTTTGTTTACATTAACCTTTGTTATGCAATAGAAAAAATTTCATTTTTTCACAAACACCAAACATATTAAATAAATAATAATAAATAATATTTAATCATTATGCTAGAATCGATAGAGGAAAAAAAACTACTTTACAAATTTTATATGGGGTCTGTACCAAAACGTGGACCGATATACCCCATTTCTTAAACCACACATCATGGGAGTAGTAGCAATATATGTCAATATGTCTAAACTCTATCTTAAATATTGTCATCTGCAGGCAAACGGATGTGGCTATATCGACTTAGAATTTGGTATGGGGTTACGGTCAAATATTTTGAAATGTTGGAAATGGAATGGCATATTTAATATACACTCCACCACATGGTGGACGTAGCTCTCTTTGTACGGGAGTTATTTCAAATCATGTACATATATATATGACTGTGAAGTTGTATACCCTCCAAAGACACGCAATTCCCAATTACAACCATTAGGTTAAAGAATATAGTTATAACCTTCAAAATATTGCAAATAGATAAGGGTACATATCAACATGTTAACCTTTCTTAACATTTTTATTCAATGCAATCTATTTTTCTAAAAAAATTGATTAAAACTGTCTCTTGTGTATAAGAAAAGCTTGAAACTAATTTATGTTCACAGAAACCCAGTCCAATCATCACCCACGATCCAATTGTTGTGATTGATTGCAGATTGTTATTAGATCTGCGTCAAGCTATTATTATTTAAATGACTTTTGAAAATACATTAAAAATTCATAGCATACGGAACAACAACGAATTTTGTAATAAAACATTATTTAGATTTTTTTGAAAAAAATGTTTGTATGTGTGCTTTGTTATTTTCATTTATCAAACTAAAACAATTCTAACAATTCAGCAAAAAAATCTGAAGAAAAACAATAACAACTATGAAAACAACATTAATATTTTTCTCGCCCAAAAACAAAACCGAGCAGCAAAACATTATTAATCATTGTCAGAAAAACAATGACGACGGCGTTGCGATGCGATGCGATGCGCGAAACCAAAAAGGAAGCGAATCGTAATAAAACAGGATGCAAACGAAGAAAAAAATCGCTGATTTTGACAGAAGCGACCATGAATTGTTATTTTCGCTTTGACTTTACTGTTTGTGGCGGCTATAAATGCTTTTGGCTTTTAGCCTGGATTATCCTAGCGGCCTGCACCATCTACCATCAATTGTTTAGGGGGGATTTTTCATTTGGAGACTAGGCCAAAGTTGCCCAAGCTTTGAAGCCATACCACAGACGTACAAACATATCACAAACCATGAAAAAAGAGACACTTTAAACGCTGAGGTTTTTTTCACTTATCATCAGCATCTAAATCATTTTTTTTACTTAAGTATTTTTTCGTTGTTGTTGCTATTTTAAAGAAATATGCGAACAACAACAAACAATACAAAACGACTTTTAAAACTTTCTTAATTTATATTTTGACATGAAAACATTGTGTTATATTCTGTTGTAAATGAAATGCCCTTTTTCGGAGATTGGTGTTAGAGATATGGATATTTTGTAGACATTTATTGAGGAGGTTAGTATGAAAAGTTAAGAATGTGGCTGAAGGTAAGTATTGTTTCACACGTCTTAGTAGTTTAATGTCAACTTTGCGGATATACACATAAAATTAGAAAATCTATATACATATATAAAAATGGAGCAAGAAAAATATATACTAACTCATCAACTGAGAACGGCTGGACCAATTTGACTCAACATTTGTTTCAGTTGTCGGTAAATACAGTGGGAAGGATTTTATGAATGAAAATTTTGAGAAAAATCCTCAAAAATCTTGGAAAAATTATTTAACAAAACGGCTGGACCGATTCGACTTAAACTTTCTATTAGTAGTCTGTAATTGAAGTAAAAAGGTATAATGAACGAATATTTCGAGAACAAACCGCGAAAACGTTGCAAAATATATTTTGAAAGATATTAGCATTTCCACACATTTTATTTTCGAACCTTTATGGTTTCATCTCTTCGTAGTTCTTTTTGGATATATTTTGAGCGAACCATTTTCGCAGCGCAATTATGGAAAATTCTCAAAATATGTTAATTTTCTACAATTAAATGGATTGTCTTGGATTGCCTTGATAAAAACTATTGTATATGAAAATAAATTTATATTTTCATTAGAGTTGAATTTAATAAAAAGAAATCGAGAAGAGAGAGTAAGATTAATCGCTATCATTATTTGCTCACGTTTTCTATAAAAGCAAGACTTATTTAGTTTGAAAATATAAGTTTTGTTATATGAAGAAATTTGCATGGTATGTATAGGTTGTGAAATTTTTCTCAAATAAAACACAGTAAGACATGATAAAGTAAAGATTAAGGGGTTCCATTATGTGGGGTCTATACCCAAAACTATACCGGCAATTATGAGGGAAGTTTATTACCCTATGGGGAATACCAAGGCAATTAAATGGATATTTTCCAAATACTTTAGGATAAGTATGTTTAAAAGCGCACAATAATGGAACAAATTGTTTTGAACTTATAAATACAACACATATCCCATGTGATATCTGGAATAACACCCCAGTAGAAAGTGTCTTGCAGACAACATTAACGAATCGTGTAAGCAATTCCCTAAAGACACTTTGCAGACAACAATGTGAAATCGTTGACGAAATTTTCACACAAGTGGTACACGACAACTTGGGCGACAGGGTAAGCGAAGTTGTCGTTGACGACAATTTCGGCGACAAATTCCCTACTTTTCGTTAACGACAGATTCACTCCTGTCGTGTACACATTCGTTGATGACTGTATACCTATTGTCGTCAATCATACCCCAAAGAAACAACAAAAATAAAATGCATTGGAATATGAAACATCTTTCAGATATTACTTACAATATTTCACCAATTGTCTTCCTAAGAATAAAACCAGTGAGCGGAGCAGTATAGTCGGACGGGCCGACCATACATATAATACCCTTTCTGCGGATGTATATTCCGAGTCTGGGCAATATTTCGTGATATTTGTACCCTCTTGCCCGATTTGAAGTAAACAGCACCTTTTCCTCACACTGCCATATTTTCCGAATGTTACGAGTATTCAGTACAGCTATTGTCCAGATTCCCTTCACAGTGGGTTGTGTTGTGATGTTCGGCTTTCATTTGTGGTATATAGATCGACTTGAAAATAACACAAACAATTAAGTTTTCGGTCCACTTCATTCCAAAATTATTGCCTGACCATCACCGAAAATTATAGGCGTTGTCCTTGACCATAACTGGAAACTAATGGAACATTTCAAAGCGATCAGCGATATAGTTCCGCTCTCTAGAGTGATAATGGGTAAATAAATAATATACGAATACGGAGATACCTGTAAATATTTAGGTGTAACTCCCACATCCGAGATCATACAGCAATATAATTGGTATTAATTTAAAGGACAACCACTCCTCTTGGATATAATATAAACTTCTCGGGTCTATGCCCTTCAGGGGTAAATATATACGCTATAGAATACAGTTTTTGTCATTTTTCACACAAAAGTCAGTGTCCATTTGACCCGCTAATTATTGACCGATCTTTATGAAAACAGGCATGCTTATTCTTTGGCCTGATCCCCTTCTCCATGGAAAATTTCACGATGTTTGGCCATTATTGCGGCCTCTGGAGCGACCAGAAAAACCGACAAATATTTAGTATGTGGTCCATTTCATCCCCTAAATATTAAACGATCTTTCCCAAAAACAATAGGGGTCTTCATTGGCCAGAACCCATCCTACATGCAAAATTTCGTGAAGATTGGTCCATAACTGTGGCCTGTATCGTGTTTACAAATTATAATGGACAGACGGACGGACACACATGTCTAGATCGACTCAGCTAGTCGAGATATGACGATCGGTATACATAAAGGTGGGTCTAGGACCAATATTTCGCGGCGTTAGGGTATAACAATGCATTTAAATAATGATATAAATAATTATATATTCTTTTAAACTTTCCTATTTTAACCCAGAAAACACACCTTCTTTATCTCAAATTTCTTATATATTTTTTTAGAAAGAATTTTCTATTTGTTTCAGTCAATATTTCATAGTACACTCGATTCAGACTATTTTTGTTTTGTTTTAATATTTCGAGAAGAACGAAATTTTCGACTTATTATGTGTGTAGTCATGAATGACAATTCCATAAATTTCGTCAACGTTTCGTTAACGAAATTGTCACGCAATTGTCAGGAATATTTTTGAGAAAATTGCCAATACATAGACATTTGTTTTTATGTTTTAGTAAAAACAAAAACGTCTATCAAAGTATTCAATACCGTTCAATGATGTTAGTAAATCTCTATATATGATTACAAATACGTCAAAAATACGAAAGTATTATTGTACATTTTTTTATATTCGGGAGGAATACATTTAAATTCGAATCCTACATGGAGGCAATTCCGCATTACATGCTGTTTGTGTCTAATTTATATATGTGCCTTTATGGTTCCTAAAATGTATTTTTAAAGATGTCAATAATGTTTGCATGGAATATTGACTGTACCGATTTCACTCACGTTTTCTTTCGGCTGTTTGTAATTGCACTGTGAAGTTTTTTACTAAGAAAATATTGAGAAAAACATCAAAAACATCGAGAAATAATCGAACGTTGTGTTAGTTGCATCGTTTATAACTCAAGAACGTCTACATCGATTTTGACGATTCAAATGACTTTTAAATCGTATGTGGGCAGAATAGGAAAATGTGCAAACTAATTGTGAGATTCCGCCAAAACAAATATAATATTTTCAATCCCCCAATTTTGTATCGAGCTTTAATGTTTAAATACATTGTTGTTTTTTATATATTTTTTTCATATAGTTTTTTGAGTTAGTTATATCAAAACTTCTAATTTTTAAGAAGGGACAAATAAAATAATATTAAAACGTTGAAGCAATAACAAAACATGATCTTCTATGAAAAAAAAAAACACACTTGGGGAAATATGTTCTACCAAATTAAAAACTGTTATGTGCTTGGGCCTGCATTGTGGTACAAGTTAATACTTTTTATTGACATAAACTTAGTGCCAAATGTTTTTACCAACCTTATATTGATGCAATATTGATAAGGCAAAACAACGTTTGCCGGGTCAGCTAGTAACATATATATCCGTTAGTGTAAAACTTTGTGATGTTCGGGTTATAATTTTGGCCTTTCGTGCGACAAAAATATATTTTTAAGTTCAAGCTTTGAAAAACAGAAAATTTTATAAAATATAAAAATCAGCTTCTTAACTTTCTCTAAGAAATAATATTAACGACAAATTTAACAAAACGCCAATATTTCCCAATTTTTCTTGTCATTACTAGTAATTTCCATACAACCTTCTTACATACTTTTCCAGTAATTATACCCTACACAACTATGTTGTCAGGGTATTATAGCTTTGTGCAGCCCCAAAAGTTTGTAACGCCGCGAAATATTGGTCCTAGACCCACCTTTAAGTATACCGATCGTCATATCTCGACTAGCTGAGTCGATCTAGACATGTGTGTCCGTCCGTCCGTCCGTCCGTCCGTCTGTCCATTATAATTTGTAAACACGATACAGGCCACAGTTATGGACCAATCTTCACGAAATTTTGCATGTAGGATGGGTTCTGGCCAATGAAGACCCCTATTGTTTTTGGGAAAGATCGGTTAATATTTAGGGGATGAAATGGACCAAATACTAAATTTTTGTCGGTTTTTCTGGTCGCTCCAGAGGCCGCAATAATGGCTCAAACATCTTGAAATTTTGCATGGAGAAGGGGATCAGGCCAAAGAATAAGCATGCATGTTTTGATAAAGATCGGTCAATATTTAGCGGGTCAAATGGACCCTGACTTTTGTGTGAAAAATGACAAAATTTGTATTCTATAGCGTATATATTTGTCCCTGATGGACATAGACCCGAGAAGTTGATTTTATATCCAAGAGGAGTGGTTGACCTTTAAATTAATACCAATTATATAGTTGTATGTGCTCGGATGTGGGAGTTACACCCAAATATTTACAGGTATCTCCGTATACGTATATTATTGAGTAACCCATTACCATACTGGAGGGCGGAAATATAGCGCTGATCGCTTTGAAATGTACCATGAGGTTTCAGTTATGGTCAAGGACAACGCCTATAATTTTCGATGATGATCAGATAATAATTTTGGAATGAAGTGGACCGAAAACTTAATTTTTTGTGTTATTTTCGAGTCGATCTATAGACCACAAATGAAAGTCGAAGGAATCTGGAATCTGGACAATAGCTGTACTGAATACTCGAAATATTCAGAAAATATGTGACTGTGAGGTGCTGTTTACTTCTAATCGGGCAAGAGGGGGAAAATATCACGAAATATTGCCCAGGCTCGGAATAAACATCCGCAAAAAATTTGAGTTCCGCGGTAGTTGTGTAGGGTATCGTATGGTCGGCCCCGTCCGACTATACTGCTCCGCTCACTGGTTTTTCTAATAAATTGTTATTATTTCTTTTCATTGGGAAAATCATATCCTGGCCAAAGGATCTACATGTAACCGTTTTGCATTAGGACAAGTAACTTTTAATGTTGTTTCATTGTTCTACGTTGTTTTTTCCTCCCTGCTGGTTGATATTTTTCTTTTTTTGGTGGAATGCCGATTGTGGGAATAACCATTGATGTTTGTTGTTTTGTTGTATTTTAACTTCAGTTTTTCTTTTCTTTAATTTTTTTTTGCCTTGTGGTCATTAATATTGAGAGCAATGATTTACACGTTTTTATCCCAGAAATTCAATTAATTTTTGTTGCAACTTCGTTTTTGTGTTGTTGTTTGTTTCTTGCTTTGTGATTCTTTGAACTGTTGTTCCCTATTTTGGTTGGAGGTTTTCCTGGCGTTAACTTTATGCTGAAATCAACAAAACATAATCAAATTAATTACTTTTAACATGGCGTGACACGATAGGCGAAATCAGAGGAAAAATAGAAAAAAAAGTTGTTTGGTGAAAATCAAAACAACATTAACACGTCCAACCACAAAAACACATTGACGTGGTAGGAGGTCGGTGGTATTTGTTATCATGCAGTACCGTTATAAATGGGACATACGGACATTTTTCGATTTGATTCTTAATTACAGCCAGTGTGGTTTGTAAATGTGGACATAAACTTCGAAATACCGAAACTTGGTTATCCCATTACATGGGACTTTGAAAAAGTTACCTATACCGACAATTATACTAATTTCGACAAAAATATTTAATTTCAATTTATTAGAGCTGAGAATGTATATAAGTCCATTTAATATACGTGGACCTATACCGGCTAGGATTTGTATGGAAGTCCCTTACTAATTGCGGATCAAAATACTATCAATTTGTGTCCTGGAACTTGCCTTTAAAAATCCAAAACTAAACAGTACCATTCATTCGTTAAATATTAACAATCATTACCAACATTTCATTTATTGGTACATAATAGAGTCCATAATAAACTACACAATTGGTTATAAATTAAGCTGAAGAGACGGAAAGAAACACATGTCTAGATGGATTAACTAGTGAAGATATGACGATCGGTGTACTAAAAGGTAATTCTAAGACCAATATTTGTGTGGTGTAAATAAACTCTTAGAATAGCCGCTGAAGTTACGATACGTCTGACTATGTCGATTCCCGTGTATGTATGGTATGTCACGTGGTTCATTCGACGTTGATATTCACCGTCGAATCAGATCGGCCCGTAGACATTTCGGAGAATTTTTCTCTCAAACACTGCCTCCTCTGCTTGCGCTAGGACACATGCTTCAGATCCATACAGTGTGAGTTTGGTCTGGCGAGAGGTGTCCTTATTTCTAAATTGCTTGCTTAGACCATAGTAAGATCTGTAGGTCAACGTTACACTTCTCCGAATCTCAAAGGTCTCTTAGAAGCCTTTTCCGACTTTAATTGCTGACCTTGTTCCAAATAGATTTATACTGCCTAACCGTATTAATTTTGCAGAAATTTCGAACACAGAAATGTCTTTAAACACATCTGCGCGGATAGGGCTCTCGAATGGGGCTTTGGGGCTATATACATTGTATATACATATTTCTCTTCTTTAGTGACTATGCTTGTGGGGAAATGGGTAAAAATAGTAACAAGAACGATTTTAACCCTAAAATGATTTTTATACCCTTCACCACACTGGGGTACAGGGTATTATGTCTTTGTGCATATGTTTGTAACAGGCAAAAGGAAACGAGATAGACACATGGTTCCTTTTGAGAATATGCATAGAATCACCTTTTAAATCGATTTATGCGTCTGTCTGTCTGTCCATGTTAAATTGTAAACAAAGTACAGGTCGCATTTATTATCCGATTTGGATGAAATTTGGCACAGCCCACTTAATTGGCCCAAGGACGAACCCTATTGAAATTGGGAAAACTCGGTTCAGATTTAGATATTGGTCCCATATATATATTTTCGTCCGATTTAAGGTAAATGGGGCACCAAAGTCCCTATATATGTTTCGATTTGCACGAAATTTGGCATAGCGCACTGAATTAGTTCCAGAATAATGTGTGCCAATTTGCGAGAAAATCGGTTCAGATTTAGATATAGCTCCCATATATAGTTTCGTCCGATTTAAGGTAAATGGTGCACCAAAGTCCCTATATATCTTTAGATTTGTACGAAATTTCGCACAGCATACTGAATTAGGTCTAGACAGATGTGTGTTAAGTCTGCTGAAAATCGGTCCAGATTTAGATATAGCTCCCATATATATTTTCGTCCGATTTAATGTAAATGGTCCACCAAATACCCTATATATCTTTCGATTTGTACGAAATTTGGTATAGTGTACTGAATTAGGTCTAGAATGATGTTCAGTTTCGTGACAATCGTTTCAGATGTAAATATAGCTACCATATATAATTTCGTCCGATTTAATGTAAATGTTGCAACAAAGTCCCTAATTATCTTTCGATTTGCACGAAATTTGGTATAGCGTAATGAATTAGGTCGAGAATTATGTGTGTTAAGTTTCGTGAAAATCGGTTCAGATTTGGATAGAACTCCTATATATATTTTCTCCCGATTTTAAGAACATAATGCATATAACTTAACCAGTGACAAGTTTCAATGAAATCGGTTTAGATTTCGATATATATATATATATATATATATATATATATATATATTTGGTTTACATTGCTTTATATAATTTTGTCCCGTTGTAAGAATGACATGTTTATGGATCCAGTTCCATGTTAATGGTCCTTCAAATAATCGACGTCCGTTAGGATGCATCTGTTTAATATACTCAAAGTGGTGAAGGGTATCATATAGTCGGCCCCTTCCGACTTTACTACTTTCCTTACTGGTTTGTGTTTTTTGGCTGATTTTTAGTCTATTCTGAGACTAATAGTAAAACCTTATGGCGAACATTTGTGTAGAGTACTCTGAACAACTTTAACCCCGTTTTGAATGAGTTTTCAATCACTTTTGGAAAAGAGAACCGAAAATACCCCTTCAAAGAGTCGGTTGAGGGGTAAGGTGACATTTCCTTCATTGTGCTACTATGTTATTATTGAGACAAAAAGTGAGTTCGATTAGCAAGTGGGTAAGTTGAGCGGAGTAGTCTTTTGCTACATGTTGTGTTTGCAGCTTTCCGACGTCGAGTTTCCGCGTTGTGTTAGATCGCACGTGCAAAAATTGGCTGCTACAGGTCCGAATCAATGTTCGCTCCTCGGATCGTTCGAAAGTCAAATACACTGAATGAATGAATGAATGCCTTCCGTCTATCACAACTTGATTAATTTGATTTCTCGTTGTTTGATAGGGAGACAGAAAGGTGACCTTGGGTATATCGAGATGGTGTGGTCAAATTTTTGCATTAAAATCTCTTAGCAGAATTTTAATGCCATAGCCAGTGCAGCGGTCATATGCTGTTTCTAGGAGCTCGTAAAATATGTCCTTGGTTTGCCGGAGAGTGGACGCAAATGAGACTGACGTAGAAGAACTTCGTTTCCATACGGATTGTTGCAATTCGCTCATCCTCTGGAGTGAATCTGGAGACAAGGTCTTTTGTTCCCCTTTTAACAATAAATCTGCAGCCGAATTCGATTAATGGAAGCTGTAATATAGTGCGTAGTTCTTTGATTTACTTACATATCGTTAGCTAAAATGCAAAAAGGCGTAACTAACAAAAAATTGAAAATTGACTTTTTGAATGAATATTTTAATGTCAATAAACACATGTAGTTGACAAAGTTTTACACGTCCGCGGTCAAAAAAGGAGCTTCTATTAACAAAAAACAAAAAGACATAACTACAAGTGGGTTTATTTGATAAATGCAAAAAGGCGTAACTAACAAAAAATTCACGTTTTTACTTAATTGTTATGACTGCCATTCAACTAAATAACTAAATTTGTTAAAAAATTATCGTATATTATTCGTCATATGCAATATCACCCTGCCGGGCATATTTTTCATTTCATATGACATTTTTATAGTTTTCATTCAAAACAGTTTTTGCTTCTCCTACACAATTATGCTTTTTTTAGTTACGCCTTTTTGCATTTTAGCTGACGTTTGCTGAGGTCAACATTAGGGGGATTTGGTCTTCGTTTATTTCATAGACCCTTCACCCCATTATTTATAGTTCTTATGGGTGAATCCGCCGCACATATCAGCTCACTTACCTACCCTAGGTGATACCACGGGAAGGTCAGTGTCCACAATTGAGATGAATGAGGCCCAAGATAGGACCTGGGCTTTGCCATGTTAATGCCAATTAGAGCCGCTCCTTGCTATCCATCATCGACTACGTCACCCAGAGTCCGATAATCACTATTATATATAAGGACTGACTTTACTGACAATAAATAAATCAGGATTTTATTTAATACTAATAATAAAGAATGCACATAACTTATGCTGTCTCAGGTGAATATATCGAGTTGTTACAATGTTACAAGGAATCGAACATTTAATATACGCTTTACCTTGTTGGGGGTATAATTACATTATTTTTTGGTGAAGGGTATAACAATATAATTATAAGATCTGAATATGTAATAGTTTACTCCAGAATTATTTATACGAGGCCTACTATAAATATTTCTGGACAAGGCAACATATATGACGTATCGTGAGATAGAGGCATCCTTGGCCTTGGGACATTACTTGTAAGTTTCCTCAATATTGCCTGAAATGCGTTTGTCTAATGACAGTTGGATTCTATAGAGAGAGGTCTATAACATGTTTGCAGAATATTTTCGATAAACGTCCAATTATTGGTATAGAGGGTTGCCCATATTCGACGGACCCATGTTTATACCCTTCACCACACTGTGGTACAGGGTATTATGGCTTTGTGCATATGTTTGTAACAGGCAAAAATAATCGAGATAGACCCACGGTTCCTTTTGAGAATATGCATAGAATCACTTTCTGAGTCGATTTATGCATGTCCGAACGTCTGTCCGTCTGTCCATGTTAAATTGTAAACAAACTACAGGTCGCATTTATGATCCGAATTGGATGAAATTTGGCACAGCTCATTTGTATGGCCCAAGGACGAACCCTATTGAAATAGGGAAAAAATCGGTCCAGATTTAGATATAGCTCTCATATATATTTTCGTCCGATTTAAGGTAAATGAGGTACCAAGTCCCTAAATATCTTTCGATTTGCACGAAATTTGGTAAAGAGTACTGAATTAGGTCTAGAATGATGTGTGCCAAGTTTCGTGAAAATCGGTTCATATTTGGATATAGCTCCCATATATAGTGTCGCCCGATTTTAGGTAAATGGTGCACCAAAGTTCCTGAAAATCATTTGATTTACACGAATTTTTTCATAGCGTATCGAATTAAGTCTAGAATGACGTGTGCTAAGTTTCGTGAAAATCGGTTCAGATTTAGATATATCTCCCATACCTATTTTCGTCCGATTTAAGGTAAATGGGGTACTAAAGTCCCTATATATCTTTCGATTTGCACGAAATTTTGTATAGCCTACTGAATTAGGTCTAGAATGTTGTGTGCTAAGTTTCTTGAAATCGGTTCAGATTTAGATATAGCTCCCATATATAGTTTCGCCCGATTTTATGTAAATGGTGCACCAAAGTCCCTGCTAATCCTTTGATTGGCATGAATTTTGGTATAGCGTACTAAATTAAGTCTAGAATGATGTGTGCTAAGTTTCGTAAAAATCTGTTCATATTTAGATACAGCCTCCATACATTTTTTAGGTAAATGGTGCACTAAAGATCCACAGCTATGCCGATTTACACAACGTATTGAAATTAGTATAAAGTAATCTCTGGCAAGTTTGCTTCAAATCGGTTCAGATATATTTATCTCGTAGTTTCCATAAATAATTTCGACTTATTTATTGAGATTAAATTTTAAACAGTGCAGCATACCGAATAGCGTGTATCAACTTTGCTTTAAATCGATTTACACAAATCTGTAAAAAAAGATATAAAAATCGCATATTCCTTCAAAAAGGCGACTTCTTTTCGGATACATATGTACCCAAAGTTTGCCCAGTCCGACTTTACTACTTTCCTTACTGTTTTTTTTTTAAATCAAAGAAAAAATAAAAATTTGGTGGTTGGCAATGTTAATCATTTAATTTGTTCCAAGTAGATTTGTTTACATTAATTTTTGAATATGATATCTCTCAAATGGTCGATTGTTATGCGACTTGTGTGCGGTGGAGCGCCGTCTTGTTTAAACCAGAACTGCCTCATACGCTTTCGACGAATAATTGGCATCATGTCGCGATAACGCTCCTGATTGATGGTAACAGCATGCCCATTTTCATTTTGGAAGAAAAACGGTCCAATGACCGTTTTCGCACTAACGCCGCACCAAACTGTGACTTTTTCGTCATGAAGAGGCACTTCTTGAATCTCCTGAGGATTTTCAGTGGCGTAAAACGGCAATTTTGCTTATTTACGGTCCCATTCAATGTGAAATGGGCTTCATCGGACATGATAATTTTGTTCCAAAATTGCTCGTCATCTTCGGCCATTTCGATGACTCTTTGGGCCCATTCCAATCGACGAGGCTTGTCCGCAGGCAATATTCTTTGCGTCAATTGAATTTTGTACGGGAACAAATGCATATCAATGCGAATAATCCGTTGTAAAGTGGACCGAGTGTAATGGACTTTTTTTTCAATTTCAAAAAATTCAAATATAACGCTTTTCCCGTTCATCAAAAACTGTTTTCTCGCATGCGATTTTGTTTTGTTTATATTATTGAACCTGTAAATCGATAACGCTTATTGATCGGAACATATGATATTGACTAACAAACAAATTTTGACAACTTTCTGAGGCCAAGCGCAAGCTAACCACGCTAAAAATTTCAGAGGAACTTCCTTTTCCAATTTTACCAGCCAACAGGAGCAGTCGTACCAAAAAAAAATATATAGTTTCATTAATCTTCAAAATCATTAAGTTTTAAATTAATATTGAAGTGCAAAATATCGCAAAAATTTATTAAGGAAATACAGAAATATTTGTTCCTTCAAAAATATTATAATTTTCTACTGGAGAAAATACCGATTTTCAAGAATCAAGGTAAATATACACTTTGATGTGCTTGTTAAAGTGCCATAAAGAACCATTGCATATTTCTTTACCAGTATACCACCAATCACTGGTGTCCAAAATTAAAGGAACACCATTCAACACGGCCTGGTATATATTGGTCTCACATTGTCAGATTCTTAGACTTTGTGGATGCAATCAATATCCAGTGTTCAAATTGAGAAAACCAGGAAGATCTTGAATGATAGTGCGTTATTTAGTGCCACGAATTCTGTAAATCATATATTGATCTGCATTTCATCTCTATCGGACCACGCTATGGTTATGCGGTGCTGCAAAACCTAGAAGGCAAAATCTGTAAACCTAGACCAGAGAGACAATTACACAATTCGGAAGCAACCAAAAACAAATAATCCAAAGTAGTACCGCAAAGTAATTCAAAAGGGCTGCAAATTATCAACCTTCAAATAACCTGTATGGTCAACAGAAGTAACAAGCAAAAGTCATACCGCCAATCAATTCGAAAGAGCCGACAACTATCCACCTTCAAATGACCTGTATGACCAACAGAAGTATTAAGCACAAAACGCACATTGAAACCTCCGCAGCACCCCCAACAGCGGTCTACTTTTGATAAAATATCCACCAGCATTCCATTTTATTGAGCTAAGTAAACTGTACAGAATAGCAGCAGAGCATCATTAAGTAGCTTAAAAAATACGAGTTAAAAGTGTAAATATGATTGGGAAAAAATTATAGTGAAAAAATGATTTTAAAAATTAAACAATTCAATTTCTTATTCTAGTTTTTAAAACAAATTTAAAATTATATAATGTAAAAAGTTAAAGTTAAAAAGAAAAAATCATATTCACATCTTTTAATTCGAACAACAGAGATTTTTGCATGAGTGTATATTGCTATTTATTAAATTCAACCTAAGCATTACCAATAGCTCAAAGAAAAGACAAATAAGAAAGCAAGCGAGCGGATTTAAATTCTATTCCAGCGGTATCCACGGGAGCTGATCTTGGAAAGGCCTTCTCCATCGTCATCATCCAGTGTGGGTAAGTCTCTTAAAAAAATGTCTCCTAATTCTCATTAGTTGTTAGACTACTGAGAATAATGTAGAAGCATACGTATACACATAAATACTATTTCACTCTTAAGTAGGGTGGTAATTTGCATTTCGCTTTTAGTTTAATTTTTTTCTTTTCTTTTGAGCTACATCATTACGCATAAATGAGACAAAAATAGAAAGAGAAATTATCTTCTCTTCTTTATCAATGCTGATAATAAACAATAGATTTTTTGAGTGAAGTGATGTACTCCACAATTATATTAATTGCATTTTGATGGTTTATTATCAGTTTTGTTTTGCTCTTGCGCGTTTGATGATCTATCACTAGAATTTCATTTCTATACTTTTTGTTTGTTTTGATTATGAATTTTAGATTGATTGTGTTGTATTATAATTCCTTTACTTTATGGTAGGTTACTGTTAAGAATAATGTTAGTTTTAAGCTTTTCGTTAGTATTTTTTCACCTAAAAAGAATATAGTGATTTAAAAGAAATTTGTTAAAAATTTATAATTAGAAATAAAAAAATATGTGAATTGAAATTAAAATGATGGCTTAAGGTATTTTTTCTAGAGTTCCTCAATAATGACAACAGAAGCAATGGAATGATAATGTAATAGAGGCGAGGCGCTCCACTACATCTTGGAGAAGCCCGAATATCTGAGGATCATTTTACAACCAATATTCTAAACGTCGGGGTTTGTTTTGTTTTTTTTTATTTTTTCAGATTTTTTAATGATTTTTATAAATAAGATGTTGTAACGTAGAATAAAAAGGGAGTTAATTTATTATTGTAGTGATAATCAGGATATAGGAAGGGCAGGACTCGAACCCCCCAGCCGACTGCTTTTGCTAGTACTCCAGAACTCCCACTGTTCTATCCCATCCTATTGACCATTGGTCTGCATAGACTTAAACTTAATAATTTCATTCGATATTATGCCAGGATTTTCTCGGTAAATTACACGAGCCATGCCCAAATGCTGAGAACGGCGTTTTTGGGATGTTCTTGGGGACTTCTCAACACTGGCTCGTACGGCAGCGATATTCTCGGCCGATCGCCTTGGTCGACTTTTATATGGCCTCTTCGGATTAAAAAGAGCCTTACCAGTCGAAAATTTTTCGTATAAACGTTTAATGGTGTTCTTAGAAGGCGCACTTCTCACATTTTTTAATGTTTTAAAAGCACGTTGAGTTTTCACAATTGACTTCTTCTGTTGCATGTAAATTTCAACTATTTCAGAGCGCTCGCGTGGCATGTTTTTGTTCATGGTAAAAATCTGCTTAGACTGACGCTTCAAACGCGGTATGTCATTAAGCGATGTAACTTCTCTGTCAAAAGTTATGGCGTTGCCAGATGGGTCCGTCGAATAAAATTTTCTCATAAAAATGGATTTAATTTGATATTCCCTTGGATGGCGAATTGTTCGAGTGTAGTATAAGCTTTATTCTTATTGTGCTGGCTAGTGAGTCTTGATTTATTTTAAGCCAAAAAATAGTATTGATTTTTTAAACTTTACCAAAATTTTTAATCGAAAATATTCTTAACATAATTGGCAATAAGGAACCATGGGAAACCCCAAATGTGTTTTAATGATAGTGTAGCCTGATTTAATATTGGCCAAAAAACATTAACTGATGGCCTATTTGGCACACAAAAATAACAAACTTATCATAAATTTTGAACCAAGAAGAAGAATAAAAAACGAACTAACTTTGCTGACTCAACTGAACTATAACAACTATTGTACTATACTCCTGTCTGATAGCCATAAACCGCAGACACCGCATTAACTTTTTTTCCAAAAAAAGATATAAGCAAAAAAAACGTTCAAACTATTAACACACACATTCAACTCGGTATAGAGAATTTATGGAGCATGTAAAGCCACAGGATATACGAAAAGGATACGTTGTGTATGTTAACAACAACAGCAACACCAACAACAAAAACGTCCCTACTCTAACTTGGACATGGAAAATAGACCATAATAACATATGCTCAAGTCGTAAATGGGTTAGTAAATCTACTCTGGGCTCATTCTCTTTTTTTGTTTGCGGCTCATTCACAGACTACATAGTTCGAGGCGGTGGTGGTGGTCTATTTCTACAAAAAAAGCTCTGCCAACTGCCAGCCAGCCATCTAAATTCTATAAAGATGTTGTGCAAAATTTAACGACGATTTGTTGGATACTAAAGCAAGCCACCACCACCACTACCGCCCCGCCATAGCCACAGCTAGTAAAATTCGTGTGGTTTTGTCCGGCAGACGGTCATTTAATTAAGTTTTGTGTCTGCGATTCCACTCCACTCGAAGTTCTCTTTTGTTTTCTCTTCTCCGTTTCGTGTGAGCCTTAATGAGTGAATGAATGACACCATTAAAAATTACGATGTTACGGCTGGTATTTAGCCGTCAGCTTAGTTTTTGTTTTATATAAATGTCCATGCATGCCAAAATAAACCAAACGAAAAGGGTTAAATTTACACGTCAACGTGTGGGAGTTATGGTGGCCAACAGACAAACACGCACACACACACGCTCGCACATCCGCATATACAGTTTAGCAGATGTTCTGGTGTTCTTTATTAACTCTGTCTGCCAAATTGGTCAGTTGGTTGGTATTACACATGTCAGCGTTTAGTTTATGAAAAGTGTTCAATTTCTCCATCGCCCCTTCTCACCCATTCATATGGTGATGTTTATCATAACCACAATTGATTTTTCATTTAACTGGTACAGACAGCAGAGAGGGGGAAATTTTATAGTTTGAAAATGTTTTTTGTTTTTGTCTCAAAAATACGAATATTTCATTTAGTATTTTTGTGTGTCATTTATTTTTGTTGGCTTCTGGCTTATTTTGTGGTTACCCCCAGTTGACCGATGACAGCCATAAATTGTGTAAATTCTGCCACAACTCCATATTCACAACTTCCAAATCGAAATGGACGTCATCTGTTGTGGCAGTGTTGTAATCAACAGTTCAATAAAGGCAAACAAAATAATAAATATTTTGATAGAAATTGAAAAACGAAAAAAAAAATTAAAACGCGTTAAAAAATTTAGGTCACTCTATAATAGGCTTGTGGGTGTAGCATATATATAAAAACATTTTAATTTTTTGGAATTGGAACTTTTAACTCCCATTTGAATAGATTAGTGATATTAAATATGTTCTAATTACAAGAACAATGTTTTAATTAATCATATTAAATGAAGGTAGTTAAAAACTTGGTAGACGTATGTCATTTTTTAATATAACGAATAATAAAGTAATCACAATATGCTGCTATATGGGATAATGAAATTATAAATGTATGAGGTTTTATTCTGCATAAACTTCCATTCCGTCTCTATCTACTCAATAGTAGCGTATGTCGTGGGTCTTCGCGTAACACGCCCGCACATGGTTTGAGGGTAACCAACATGTGATGCGCATTCAAAGTTCCTAACTCGGTAGGGATCTTTATATGGGGACTAGGAATATATATCTTAGAAATTATATATCAAATTACTCGTAGGAGAAAATTCATGTTATGATAGCACCTTGAACATACCGAAAAATAAGTAAGAAAAAGATCATTCAAATTCTCGAAATATCAAATAGTGGGGTTACCATTATTTTTATACCCTTCACCACTCTGTGGTACAGGGTATCATGTATTTGTGCATATGTCTGTAACAGGCAAAAGGAAACGAGATAGACACATGGTTCCTTTTGAGTATATGCATAGAATCACTCTCTGAGTCGATTTATGCATGCCCGTCCGTGCGTCTGTCTGTCGATGTTAAATTGTAAACATTTATAATCCGAATTGGATGAAATTTGGCACAGGTCACTTATTTGGCCCAAGGACGAACCCTATTGAAATTGGGAAAAATCGGTTCAGAGTTAGATATAGCTCCCATATATATATATATATATATATATATTTTCGTCCAATTTAATGTAAACAGTCCATATATATCTTTCGAGTTGTACGAAATTTGGCACAGCGTTATGAATTAGGTCTAGAATGATGTGTGTCAAGTTTCCTGAAAATCGGTTCAGATTTGGATATAACTCCCATATATATTTTCGTCCGAAAATAAATTCGTCTCACAAAAAATTAAATAAAAAATTGCAAAGAGGGCAAAGTTATATGAGGCCATCACCAACGTGCATAAGATTTTATTTCGGGAGACTGTTAGTTCACTTTGGTGCATCATTTACTTAAAATCGGGCGAAAATATATATGGGAGCTATATCTAAATCTGAACCGATTTTCACGAAACTTAGCACACATCATTCTAGATCTCATTCAGAATTTTATACCAAATTTCGTGCAAATCGAAAAGTATATAGGGACTTTGGTACCCCATTTACATTAAATCGGACGAAACTATATATGGGAGCTATATCTAAATCTGAACCGATTTTCTCCAATTTCAATAGGGTTCGTCCTTGGGCCAAATAAGTGACATGTGGCAAATATTACCCAAATCGGATGATAAATGCGACCTGTACTTTGTTCACAAAAATACATGGACGGACGGTCGGACGGACGGACATGCATAAATCGACTCAGAAAGTGATTCTATGCATATTCTCAAAAGGAACCATGGGTCTATCTCGATTATTTTTGCCTGTTACAAACATAAGCACAAAGATATAATACCCTGTACCACAGTGTGGTGAAGGTATAAAAATGTCATTACAGAAAAAAGTTGTATTCCAATATTGATTACATCGTGTAGGAATTACCAAACATTTCGAGTTATCAATTTCGAACCCAACATTTTTGCATCACAAAACCTTCCTTTACGCAACCTATGACAAATTTAATTTCATTCGGGCAGATTTAGAGCCGTCTGCGTACCATGGAACAAATTTATGGAAAACTATTCTCGGTTTCAAAAAATCTAATTTAGGTTTTTGGCTAAATTCGAACCTACACTAATTCAAAAATGTCCTTGCAAAATTTCAAGTGAACATCTCAAGAACTCTTGAAGATATAGCCAATTTATTGTGTCAGCATTAAGTGACGGCAAAAGTGATTCTCAAACTTTAAACGGTTCCAAAATTTTCCACGTTTCTCTGGGAGTGTATAACTATTGTATGAACTAGGTCAAAGGTCCGTCATCTTGTTAATATTAGACCGAAGTCAATAATCCTAGTTCATACGAGAGCCACACATGAACTCTTTCTAATACCGTTGGAATTTTCGGATTCCGATGTTCTAGTGAAGAACACCCTTTCAAGATACATATGGAAGCTATGGCTGCATCTGTACCAATTTCTACAAAAAGCAATGACGTCATTCAAGTCTCACTTTGATACGTTGTCCAAAATTTCGTGTAAATCGGTCAAACAATAGGAGTTTGAAGCAGCATTTAGGTAAAATCGGACGAATATATATGTATATTTGGGAAATCGAAGGAGACCATTTACATAAAATCGGAAGAAATATATACATCTAAATCTGAACCGATCTTCACTCCAGACTTCATTCAGTACGTTAATCCAAATTTCGTGCAAATCCATATATATAAATATATATGCACGAATTTAGCGCACCACTTACATTAAATCGGACGAAAATATATGTGAGAGCTATATCTAAATCTGAACCGATTTTTCCAAATTTCAATAGTGTTAATCCTTGGGCCAAATTAGTGACCTATGCCAAATTTCATCTACTTCGGATCATAAATGCGACCTGTACTTTGTTTACAATTTAACATAGACAGACAGACGGACTGTCGGACGGACGGACATGCATAAATTGACTCAGAAAGTGATTTTATGCATATTCTCAAAAGAAACCATGTGTCTATATGCGTGTGTAATATATCCTCCATACTATGCACTATAGGTCAAATGACAGGTTTTTCTGTGCAAAATTGGAGAAAATCAAAGTGCCGTTCTTCACGAGTTGTTGTTGTTTTTGTATTTAGAACACTCTAAAATAGAGACACGTGATATTTATTAGTGCTAAATATAAAGTACCGTTACACAGCTGGCCGTGCAAGTCGCTCAATACAATTTATTCTATAAAAATGCTTATATTTTTGTGGGGCTTAGTCAACTTTGAGTGCGTATTATTTCGATTGTGTTTACAATAATTAATTAGTGTAAAATGAAAAATATAGATACAAGTGAGCATTTTTATATTAAGGGGACCCCCCCCCCCATTCGCGGGGTCAAAATTTTTGTTGTCTTAATTCCAATCTACACTAATTCAAAAATGTCCCTGCAAAATTTCAAGTAAAAATCTCAAGAACTTTGAAGATATAGCCGATTTATTGTGTCAGCATAAAAAGTGACGGCCAATATGACTTCTCAAACTTTAAACGCGTTTTTCTCAAACATTTTTTTGATAAGTAATGAGTTAATTTAAATAATATTCCAATCGGTTCCAAATTTTTCAACGTTTCTTGAGAGTAATGCTCTCTATCTAGGATAAAGCCAATCGTATAAAAATCTTCCTTATTTTTTAACTTGGTTTTTGGTAAAAAATCAGCGATTTTCCAAAAAAAATTTTTCAAAGGTCCACCATTTTGTTTATTTTAGAGCGAAGTAAATAATCCTAGTTCATACGAGAGCCAGACATGTACTCTTTCTAACACCGTTGGAATTTTCGGATTCCAATGTTCCAGTGAGGAGTTATCATGCCCGCCATCAAACATAAGGACTTTTCTTTAATTACAAAAAACAACAACAAAACAATAACAAAAATTTTTTGTAAATTATTTTTCTTCTCTTTTAAATCTTTAAATATATATGTGCAAAGTTACAAACCTTAACAAGCTTTGGTATTGATTTACCAGCCCATTGAAAATGTTGAAAAAAAATATCGAGATAATGTGTAAATAAAAACATTTTTATGTTGGCGACACTATACTTGAAAATAACCCTTTAGTCTACGAAGACTTTAAAAAGTTAATGTAATTTGATAGATTGACTTTCAGTAGGCTATTAAAAAAATAACCCAATATGACCACTTTGAAATTTTGCACAAAAAATTACGTGATAAGTAATGAGTTAATTTAAATGTATTTCAAATTGCGATTTTTCGCGTTTTGCGAGTAATGCCTCTATCTAGGCAACCTCCGTATAAAAAAAATCGAACTTTTTGAAATATGGCGAAAAGAAGGTAACAAAAAAAAACCTGGTGCTGTTTCCAAACATGTAGTAAGCAAAATTGCTGTCGACAACATTTCGGATGAAAGGGAGAAATTTTTAAAGCAAATAGTTCATTAATTTTGCTTAACATTAGCGCAAAATTTGGAAAAATGTCACAGAAAGATGAATGTTTTCAAAGACAACCAGTAAGGAAAGATCAAAAGTCAGACTGGACCGACTATATGATACCCTTTACCACTTTGGGTACAAACAAAAAATGATAATGTGTACAATATCCTGTTGATAGAAGAGACATACCATCTTTGGATAACCATTAACATGGAATCGGGTAAAAAACAAATGTGATCTACATAGATATTTGAGCAAATAAAAACCATACACATGATATTCTGAAATCTATAAGAAAATTGCATGCCAATCGCATAAATGTTGAAAGTTTGGTGCACCATTTACCAAAAATCCCAATATGGACCGATATGGACTTCATAGATGCCAAACTGGACTGAATTCAGTACGCTGTGCAAAATTTCGTTTAAATCGGACCATTATTGGGAGTTTGGTGCACCATTTACATAAAATCGGACGAAACTTGGACCGAATTCAACAAAACTTCACAGATGCTAAACTCGATTAAATTCCGTACTCTGTGCTATATATAAATTTGGACCGATTTCAACAAAACTTCACAGATGCTAAACTCGATTAAATTCCGTACTCTGTCCCAATCGGGCAAACATTTTCAGTTTGGTGCACTATTTACCTAAAATCGACGAAACTATATATGGAAGCTATGTCTAAATCAGAACCGATTCCAATAAAACTTCGCATACATTAATCTGGACATAATTCAATACTCTGTGTAAAATTTTTGTCTCAATCGGACCAATATTGGCAGTATGGTGTTTTATTTACATAAAATCGGACGAAACTATATATGAGAGCTATATATAAAACTGAGCCGACTTCAACAAAACTTGGCACATATCAATCTAGACCTAATTCAATACTCTGTGCAAAATTTTGTCTAAATCGGACCTATATTGGCAGTATGGTGCACCATTTACATAAAATCGGACGAAAATATATCTATATATATATATGGGAGCTATATCCAAATCTGAACCGATTTCTTCCAAATTCAAAAATAACGATTCAAGTTACATTTGTTACCAATTACGTATACAAAATACGAAATCACAGCGAATTTAGGGTGCTGTTATATGGGGGCTACCCAAAAATGGGACCACTACTGATAATTTTTGCAGGGGAGATCATTTTTAATGTGTAGATATGGAACCTAATAAGAATACAAAGTGCCACCTACATTGGCAAACGTCTATTTTAGACACTAATGATAACCTAAAAATATTTTCCAACTAAAATCGACAATTTATATTCATTTGACATTTTATTTCCTTCATCTGTAAAGAAATTGATCAATTTAGGTTTCTCAGATTTTCGTCAGATTGGAGAAATCTTTTTATATCGATTTTTAGGAGGAAGTATAGCGAATCACTTGTTCGTCCAGTTCTACAAAAAAACTTCACTTACCTTTTCCTTTTTTTATATTTTTGGGAACCAACAAAATATACAATATTTTGTTTAAAATTTAAATATTCTCTACATTCATCAATAAAATCTATTGAACAGCATATGTTTCCCTTCGGGCTATAGATTTGAAATTCATGTATCCATTTTTATTTTAGGTAGATTAAAATAACATATTTTGTGTCGTATACACGTTTTATTACTCTATTTTATAAGCCATTAATAAAATATTGTTTTCTATTAGGTGATTGCTAACAATAGTGCATTAGGAAGCAATGTGAGCTCGGTCCCAGCTGAACATATCACATGTTGCAATAAATATACAAATAATAAAACAAGTACTCTTGTCCAAGTTCAAAACCCTATTGGTCCAATTTTAGGAGGTAAGAATCTATATTAAATGAATCACTTTCCTCCTTAGTATATTGCAATTATATATCTATTCCACCAATCTAACTTTAATCTTGTTTCATTAAATCATATCTATTTTTATCTTAACACCACACATCCACAATTCACAACAAACAACCAACAACACAAAAGAGATTAAAGAGATCTCAATTGCATCACTGAACCACTTCGCCTAGTGTTCACAGTTCTCAATACAGAAGGACATCAGCAGCCAACCAATTACATACTTAACCCCACAATAAGAAGGACGACGACGAAGAAGATGAACAAATTATAAGGCAGTGACAACTAAAAACAAATAATAAATCCAATCTAGAACAGATCTTAATCAATAAAACTGGTCACAAAAATATAAACATTAATCCATCTTGGACAAATGTTAACAACCAATTTATGCTACTCCTACTCCACCATCTCCAGTTCAGTTGTTCAGCTGCCGTCTCAGTAAAATGGCTTTAAGTCTACACCACATCTATGTATGTAGAAGAGCTAAATAATGTTTGTCATCGTTTGTCAGTCGTTGCTTTAATTTTCTTCTTCGACGTGAATGAAATATAATGTGGAGGAGATGTCAACAAAAACAAGGCTATACGGAGGCATGTAATGTCAATACAGTGGGTATGAAAAGTAACTACAGATTTAGTAACACCAATAGATAAAATATGTACACAGGTAGATAATAGAATGGGAGGACATACATTCATCGACTTAAAAAGATATTCAAAGTAGGTCACAAATATTAAGTAAGAGTTTCTTATATTGCCTTCTTTGTAGGGAAGGTTCGTGAAGGGTGAAAACCTATTTGCCGTAAATTATTATTAACAATCATTGTGCGTTGTATGTTAATGGTCTTAGGGACACTGGCCACAAAAAGTGACAAAATTACAACTTTTGGCCGAAAACTGTTAATATAGGTCAAAATTTCGACATAATCCACATACAAATGTATCATAAATTCCACAGTTTGGCCTATCAAAAATGCACTGCTTTAGGACTAGGTGTGGTAAAGGGTGATTTTTAAGAGCTATAGGACAAAAAATATCAAAACAATCTTACCAAATTTAATGACTTTGAATATTTGTGTACAACATCCTGTAGAGAACAAAAAAAATCTATATAAGTCGAACAACCCTTAAGTGTTTGGTGTATCATTTACATCGAAATCGATTTGGATTATTCAAGACCCAATTTAAAACACATTCACGATGGGGTTAGTCCTACATAGGCAGGCAGGACATACACCAGCATGGGTAGTATCAGCGTCTTATAGAGTGTGAGTTTGGTCTGGCGAGAGGTGGCCTTGTTCTTGAATTGCTTACTGAGACTATAGTAGCATTTGTTGGCCAATACTATTCGTCGCGGGATTTCAAAACTGATGTCATTATTATACCTTCCACCATAGTATGGAGGGTATATTAATTTTATTTTTCCGTTTGTAACTCATCGAAATAATCATTTCCGACCCTATAAAGTGTATATATTCTTGATCAGCGTAAAATTCTATTACCATATAGCCATGTCCGTCTGTCTGTTGTAATCACTCTAGCGTCTAAACGAATTGAGATGGATCGCCAAAATTTTGCATAGAGTCGTCTTTTGTCTGCAGGCAGGTCAAGTTCGAAGATGGGATATATCGGTCCACGTTTAGTCATAGCTCCCATATAAAAGAACCCCCAATTTTCGGTATTTTGAGGTTATTGATCTCGTTTTGCAACTGAATTCGCTGAAACTTGGTACTTTGAATTCCTATTTGGTAGCAAATCTCCCCACCAAAAACTATAAACATAGGTCCATTTTTTCGGATAGCCCCCATGTAAAGGTACCCCTAATTTTCGGTTTTTTGGGGTTCTTGAGCGTGTTTTTCAACTGAAGTTGCTGCAATTTGGTAATTTGTAGTTGTTTATGGTTAAAAATCTCCCTACCAAAAATTATTAATATTCGCCCTTTTTATATTAATTTTGTCATTTCGTTTGTAACTCAAAGAAATATTAATTTCCGACCCGATTTAAGGTAAGTGGTGTACCAAAGTCCCTAAATATCATTCGCTTTGCACGAAATTTGGCACAGCGTAATGAATTAGGTCTAGAATGATGTGTGCTAAGTTTCGTGAAAGTCGGTTCAGATTTAGATATAGCTCCCATATATATTTTCGTCCGATTTAACGTAGATGGTGTACCAAAGACCCTTAATATCTTTCGATTTGCACGAAATTTTGTACAGCACAATGAATTATGTCTAGAATAATGTGTGCTAAGTTTCGTGAAAATCGGTTCAGATTTAGATACAGCTCACGTATATAGTTTGGTCCGATTTTATGAAAATGGTGCACCAAAGACCCTATACATCTTTCGATTTGCATGAAATTTTGCACATTCTGCTGAATTAAGTCCAAAATTACGTGTGCCAAGTTTCGTGAAAATCGGTTCAGATTTAGATATAGCTCCCACATATAGATTACATTTTTAACAACGCAGCGTACCGAATAGCGTGTATCAATTTTGCTATAAATCGTTTTTCATAAATTTTAAACATGTTACGCAGACGGCTCTAAATCTGCTCGAATGAAATTAAAGTTAGGATAGGTTGAAGAAAGAGGGATCATAGACATGCAATTGTTAGGACATATATGTAAAATATACCCAAAGTGGTGAAGGGTATCACATAGTCGGCCCAGTCCGACTTTACTACTTTCCTTACTGGATTATATTAAGATAGTTATCTTATTTGTTCCGCGTTTTGGGTTTGATCCCAAAGACTTGTTGCAATCATTTC